>NW_012118488.1:7909735-7927907 GCF_000951035.1 Colobus angolensis palliatus
CTCTACTAAAAAAATACAAAAAACTAGCTGGGCGAGGTGGTGGGTGCCTGTAGTCCCAGCTACTTGGGAGGCTGAGGCAGGAGAATGGCACAAACCCGGGAGGCGGAGCTTGCAGTGAGCTGAGATCCTGCCACTGCATTCCAGCCTGGGCGATACAGCGAGACTCCGTCTCAAAAAATAAATAAATAAATAAATAAAGTAACAAATATTTTTAAAGGACAAGTTTGGATTTATGAATGAGGTCTCACTTATGTTCTCATAACTGATTTCCCTTCGCAATAGCATCACAGATAAATTACTAATTGAATAATTGTCTGAGATATAATTTTATTTTTGTTGAAGTTACGTGTTTGAATTTCATACACTTACATATAGAGAACTTTATTGCATAAGTTTGGAAGATGATATGTTCAAAATATATCCTTAGTTTTGAACAAAATGAAATTATATATATTTGGTTATACTTCAAGATGCTTCAAACAATTGCAGAGTATAGAGGTCAGGTTTGCATAACGAAGTGTGGCATTTCATCTCAGATGATGAGAGGAGTTTATAGTTTATTTTATTTTTCCTCTACCCAACCAGTTTTCTGAACCTCTGATACCAACTTCTGTTCACAATTCCATTTGATTCTAACTCTAACTACCAGGAGTTAGTATCAGACTCCACAGGTTTAAAAGCTTAGTCCCTCAAAACTGCCCTCACTTTAGATGCCACTTGCAAGTATCGGCTGCTCAGGTTGCCTACCCTTTGGTGCAACTTGGCTACAAAGTTAAGGGTTCCCACAATCTCCCACACCAAGGTTAATTTGTTAGAATGACTCAGAACTCAGGGAGATGCTGTATTTACTATTACAGCTTATATTAAAGGATACAAATGAATAACCAGATAAAGTGGTATATAGTGCACGATATGGAAGGGTCTTGAACACAGGGGCCTTGGTTCTTACAGAGTTGGGGTATGTCGCCTTCCATGGACATGGATGTGTTTACCAGTTTGAAAGCTCCTTAAACCTTGTGTTTTAGTACTTTTATGGAAGTTTTATTATGTGGCCATGACTGTGGCCATTGGTAATTAACTCAGTCTCCAACCTTATTCTCCTCCTGGGAGCTTGGAAGCTGGGACTGAAAATCCCAAGTTTCTAATCAAGGGTGGGTCTGTCTGTGATGAGCCTCTTTTCTGAAGCAGATGGTCCTGCCACGAGTTACCTCATGAGAACAACAGATGCTCTTATCAGCATTATCACTCCGGAAATTTCAGGAGTTTTAGAAGCTCTATGCTAAAACAAATACCAAGTATCTATCTTATTATACTATAGATGATAAGAAACTTACTACTGTTGAAAAATCATTTAGTACTTAAACAAGCAGTAGGGCTGGGATCCATAAGGGTTCAGGTTTTAGTCCCACTCCTTAGCAGCTATACAATCTTGGGCAAGAAAAAAAAAATTAAAACTGTTTAGTGCACAGTTTTCTTACTTGGTGAGAAGAGAAGAAGTAGAGTTAAATGACTTAAAGCATGTAAAACACGGAGCACAGAGCTGGCACAAGCAAGCACTCAATAAGAGAGAGCTATTACGATTTTAATTGGGGATCTACAAACTTCTTTAAAGGGCCAGCTATTTTAGTACTTTGCAGTCTAGTCAGTTCCTGCTTCTAATACTCAATATATCATTGTAGTGTGGAAGCAGCCATAGATGATGTATAATGAATAAACTGTCCCCATAAAACTTTATTTACAAAAACAAGTAGCAGGGCAGATTTGGCCTGTGGGGCATAGTTTGTCCACATACCTAGTTCACATTATGCAAATCCAGAATTAAGATACTGTTGTATTGTATATCACCTCTAAATTTACACAGGCCTTGAGCACATAGAATGTACTTTGTTAAAATAATTGTGGATTATTTCCTCAAACTCTAGTGCCTTGATGTTTTGGGTTGTTATATCCCCCCAGAAAAGACGTGTTGGAGTCCTAACCACCACCACTTCAGAAGGCAATTGTGTTTGGAAATAGAGTCTTTACAGAACTAATTAAGTTAAAATGAGGTTATTAGAATGAGCAATAATGTAATATGACATATGTCCTTATACATAGAAGACATTTGGGCAAAGATAGACATAGGTGAGAAGGTGATGTGAAGAGAGGCAGGGAGAAGATGGCCATCTACAAGCTAGGTAATGCCTGAAGCTACTAGAAGCTAGAAGAGAGGCCAGAAACAGGTTTGTCTTCAGGGGGAACATGTCCTAACCAACACCTTCATTTTAGGTTTCTGGCCTCTAACATTTTGAGGCAATAAATTTCTATTGTCCTAAGCTATTCAATTTGTTATGGCAAAAAACAATGAAGATTTGATTCCAAGAAGTGGGATGCTACTGTCTCAAATACCTGAAATATGAAAGTGGCCTTGGAATTGGGTCCTGCTTGAAAGCTAGAAGAGTTTTGAGGCACATGATACAAAGAAAATGTCTAAATTGGCCAGGCGCTTTGGCTCACGCCTGTAATCCCAGCACTTTCGGAGGCCAAGGTTGGTGGATCACGAGGTCAGGAGTTCGAGACCAGCCTGGCCAATATGGTGAAACCCCATCTCTACTAAAAATACAAAAATTAGCTGGACATGGTGGCAGATGCCTGTAATCCCAGCTACGCGGGAGGCTGAGGCAGAGAATTGTTTGGACCCCAGAGGCAGAGATTACAGTGAGCCGAGATCATGCCACTGTACTCCAGCCTGGGTGACAGAGTAAGACTACATCTCCAAAAAAAAAGAAAGAAAGAAGAAGAAAAAAAGAAAAGATAAAGAAAATGTCTAAATTGCCCTAAATAGGCTGCTGATATAAGTATGGACATTAAAGAAGATTTTGGTGAGGTTTCCAAAAGAGGAGTGCTGTAAAGTGTCTATTTTCTTTTTTTTTTTTTTTTGAGACAGAGTCTCGCTCTGTCGCCCAGGCTGGAGTGCAGTGGCCGGATCTCAGCTCACTGCAAGCTCCGCCTCCCGGGTTCACGCCATTCTCCTGCCTCAGCCTCCCGAGTAGCTGGGACTACAGGCACCCGCCACCTTGCCCGGCTAGTTTTTGTATTTTTTTGGTAGAGACGGGGTTTCACCGTGTTAGCCAGGATGGTCTCGATCTCCTGACCTCGTGATCCGCCCGTCTCGGCCTCCCAAAGTGCTGGGATTACAGGCTTGAGCCACCACGCCCGGCCCGATTTTCTTAGAGAGAATACATATATCATCACAAACAGA
Source organism: Colobus angolensis palliatus (assembly GCF_000951035.1). Lineage (NCBI taxonomy): Eukaryota > Metazoa > Chordata > Mammalia > Primates > Cercopithecidae > Colobus > Colobus angolensis. The sequence goes on from NW_012118488.1 coordinate 7,912,977, forward strand.
ATATTTCTAAAAATACAAATGTTAAGTGTGCTTTTGGTGATATTTCAGACAAAAATGAAGAATATTTTATTGGAAACTGGAGGAAAGATGATTTTTGTTATAAAGTGACAAAGAACTTGCATAAATTGTGTTTTGTTGGGTGAGAGTAGAACTTGTAAATGATAAACTTTGACATTTAGTTGAGAAGACTACTAAGCAAAGTGTTAAAGTGAAGTCTTGTTTCTCTTTGTTGCCTTTAGTAAATTGTGAAAGAGATAAATTGAAGAAGAAATTGTTATGCAAAAAGGAACCATAGTTTAAGGACATATAAAATTTTTCAGCCTATCCATATTGCAAAGGAATGAGAAAGTGTGCTCTGGAGAGAACACGAAGGGTGTGACTGGACAACTATCAGAACCTCTTATAGATTAAAGTGTGACTTATGGATCTAATCAGCCGTTCCAGCAGACATGCTGGAATTAAAGAGACAGAGATAGAATAAAATGAAGGACAACTGTCAGACTTTTGGGATTCTAGAAGCAGTTAATGGCTGATAGAGATATTTACCTGTAAACATGTCTTCTCTGCCAAGAAAAGGGAAGAATGATGCTGAAAGCGGTTTAGAGGCTGGTGGGGTGTTGCTGCCACCAGAAACTAAGTTTGCAGGCATAGAAATCAGAGTTCCCTCCTCTTCAGTTTCAGAGGAAGGGGTCACCACCATTTTGGACCAAGAGAACAGAGCATCCAGCCAAAGAGGCTAATTCTAAGTCTTAAAATATAACTGTTTTATATAAATTAGAGAATATTTTTTTACTATTTCTGTAAAAACATCACTAAGCATCAGTAAAATGCTAATCAAAATCATAAAGAGACATCAACACATGCCTGTAAGGATGACTATTATAAAACAACAAGAAAAATGACAAATGTTGGCAAGAATCTGGAGAAATTGGAACCCTTGTACACTAAGAATCAAAATGCTGTATCCATTGTAGAAAACATGTATGGAAGTTACTCAAAATATTAAAAATATAGCTATCATATGATCTACCACTCCACTTCTGGGTAGTTATCCAAAAGAATTGAAATCAGGATCTTGATGAGATACTACTACTACCACTCCCCCTGTTTATTGCAGCACTGTTCACAGTAGCCAGGAGATGGATGCAACCCAAATGTCCATCAATCAATGAATGGATAAGCAAAGTGTAGAATATACATACAATGGACTATTATTCAGCCTTTTAACAAAAGGAAATCTTGCAATATGCAACAACATGCACATATGATGTAAAACAAGCCAGTCACACAAGAACAAATACTGCATGATTCTACTTATATAAGACATCTGAAATACTCAATTGCATAAAATCATAGAGTGGAAGGGTGGATACCGAGGACTGGGAGGAGGGGCAAATGGGCAGTTACTTATCAACAGGCATAAACTTTCAAACAAGATGAATAAGCTGTAGAGATCCGCTGTATAACATTGTACCTACAGATGACGATAACGCATTGCACACTTAAACATTTGTGAAGGGGCTAGATCTCATGTTACCAAAATGTGCTCTTACCACAATAAAATAATAAATAAATGTAATAAAGAATTTTAAAAGAAGCATTCAAGGATCAGGATTTAATAAAGGTATTTCCATTTTTACTGCTTCAATAAGAAAAACAATCTAATCAAATTTTCCCTGGTAGATTTCAGACTTTCTTGATACACATAACCCCAGTTTTCCTTCCAATTTCTCCCTTGGGGGATGACAATATCTATCCTATGTCTTTCCCAGCATTGTGTTTTACAAAGCAGATTACTTTTGATTTCACAGATTCACAGATTGAGAGGAATTTTGCCCCAGGATTAATCGTATCTCTAGTCTCACCCATAACACTTATTTAATAAGATTTGTTTGCATATTATTAAGAAAATGTTCGTGCTGAAGCAGTTTGCCATGGAAATGAAACATTTTTAAAAGAATCATTTACAAAACATTTATAATGATGTATCTTGAAAACTGTCAAAATAGCCAGAATATTTAGATTTTTTAAAAAAAGATTTTTTTAAAGTCCTTGAAAAAGGCAGAAGTCAAGAAAATTTCTCAATGCAGGCATTACTTTCCAAATGAGGTGGTTACCCTCATGCTATTCACATGATAAGTGAGTGAGTTCTCACAAGATCTGATGGTTTATAAGGGGCTTTTATCCCTTTGCTCCGCATTTCTCTCTCCTGCCACCATGTGAAGGAGGACATGTTTGTTTCCCCTTCCACCACGATTGTATACTTCCTGAGGCCTCCCCTGCCCTGTGAAACAGTAAGTCAGTTAAACATCTTCTTTTATAAATTAGCCAGTCCCAGGCAGTTCTTTACAGCAGTGAGAGAATGAACTAATACAGTAAATTGGTACCACAGAGAATGAACTAATACAGTAAATTGCTGTAAAGATACCCAAAAATGTGGAAATGACTTGGAACTGGGTAACAAGTAGAGGTTGGAACAGTTTGGAGGGTTCACAAGAAGAGAGGAAAATTTGGAACTTCCTAGAGACTTGAAGGGCTCAGAAGACAGGAAAATGTGGGAAATGTTAGAACTTCCTAGAGACTTGTTGACTGGCTTTGTCCAAAATGTGGATAGTGATATGGACAATGAAGTCCAGGCTAAGGTGGTCCCAGATGGAGATGAGGAACTTATTGGGAACCGGAGTAAAGATGACTCTTGCTATGCCAAGAGACTGGTGGATTTTTGCCCCTGCCCTAGAGATCTGTGGAACCTTAAACTTGAGAGAGATGATTTAAGGTATCTGGCGAAAGAAATTTCTAATCAGCAAAGCATTCAAGATGAAAGATAACATATAAGTTGGGAAAATTTGCAGCCTGATAATGTGATAGAAAAGAAAAACCCATTATCTTAGGAGAAATTAAGACCAGCTGCAGAAATTTACATAAGTAATGAGAAGCCAAATGTGAATGCCAAGACATTGGGGAAAATGTCTCCAGGGCATGTCAGAGACCTTCATGACAGCCCCTCCCATCACAGACCCAGAGGCCTAAGAGGGAAAAATGGTTTCCTGAGTGGAGCCAAGTCTCTCCTGCTCTACACAGCCTTGGGACATGGTTGCCTGTACCCTAGCTGCTTCAGCTCCAGCTGTAACTAAAAGGGGTCAAGGTACAGTTCAGACTGTTGCATCAGAAGGCGTAAGCCCCAAGCCTTGGCACCTTCCATGTGGTACAGGTCCTGTGGGTGTGCAGAAGACAAGAATTGAGGTTTGGGAACCTCCGTCTAGATTTTAGAGGATGAATGGAAATGCCTAGATATCTGCTGCAAGGGCAGAGCCCTCATGGAAAACATCTGCTAGTGCATTGCAGAAGGAAAATGTGGGGACAGAGCGCCATACAGAGTCCTCACTTGAATACTGCCTAGTGGAGCTGTGAGAAGAAGGCAACCATCCTCCAGACCCCAGAATGGTAGATCCACTTACAGCTTGCACCATGCCATGCAGATGAAAAAGCCACATACACTTAATGCCAGCCATGAAAACAGCCGGGGGGGGGGGGTTGTACCATGGAAAACTACAGAAGTGGAGCTGCTCGAGGCTGTGGGAGCCCACCACTTACATCAGCATACCCTGGATGTGAGACATGGAGTCAAGCAAGATCATTTTGGTACTTTAAGGTTTAATGACTGCCTGATTGGACTTAGGACTTCCATGAGGCCTGCAACCCCTTTATTTTGGCCAATTTCCTCCATTTGGGATAAGTGTATTTATCCAATGTCTGTACTCCCATTGTATCTAGGAAGTAACTAACTTATTTTTGATTTTACAGGCTCATAGGTGGAAGGGACTTGCCTTGTCTCAGATGAGACTTTGGACTGTGGACTTTTGAGTTAATGTTGAAAAGAGTTAAGACTTTGCACGACTGTAGGAAGGGCATGACTGTATTTTGAAATATGAAGACATAAAACTTGGGAGAGGCCAGGAGTGGAATGATATGGTTTGACTGTGTCCCCACCCAAATTTCATCTTGCAGTTCCCATCATCCCCACATGTCATGGGAGGGACCCAGTGGTATGTAATTGAATCATGAGGGCGATTACCCTCATGCTGTTCTTGTGATAGTGAGTGAGTTCTCATAAGATCTGGTGGTTTTATAAGAGGCTTTCCCCCTTTTGCTCAGGACTCCTCCGTCCTGCTGCCATGTGAAGAAAAATGTGTTTGCTCCTCCTTCCACCATGATTGTAAGTTTCCTGAGGCCTCCCCAGCCACAGAGAACTGTGAGTCAATTAAACCTCTTTCCTTTATAAATTACCCAGTCTTGAGTCCATCTTTGTTAGCAGTGTGAGAATGGACTAATTCAGTGGTCTTCGATGCAACAAATATTAACGGCCTGCAAAGAATACATCAATCTGCATAGTCAGGATGGAAAGAAGGCAGAAAGGCAAGCAAAAGTAAGAGAGAGAGAGAGCAAAAAGAAAGGGAAAGAAGAGGGATTGAGGGAAGGAAGCGAGGGAGGGAGAGAAGGAGTGGGGGAGGGAGGGAAGGAAGGAACGAAAATAAAGAATAAGAAAAATCTTGTAAGGCTTATTTATTTATGTCATATGCAAACAAAAGTAATGCCAGGTAGAGAAAAAGAATCAGGGACAATACATTTAATAATCAAATAAAAAAATTCCTAAGATTAAAATAAAAATTTGGATCTTAATGAGACTTGAAATTTTAGGTAACATTGATGAGAAAAGATATATACCTACAAATAACCTAGCAAAGCTTGTGGACAACTAAAATAAAAGGAAATATTGTGTATTTTCAAATAAAAGCATTTTTAAAATAAGAAAGACAAAATATTTGGATTCAGATAAGAAATATGCTAGAATTGAGAGGATGGTCAGATAACAGCTATAAGTTACTGAGGAAAAACTACTTCAAGCTAAGAATTGTATCCCTTGTCAAGGTATCACTCACCCACTACAGTAAAATAAATAGATATGGGCCTGTCACTAGTAAATTAATGTATCACACAACAAAGAGGATAAAATTAAAGGGGTAAGGAGAGAGGGATGATTTACATATTCCCAAATTTTAATCTTATACAGCATCCTTCCACAACCGACATTCTGAGAGATATTAAGCCTGCAAAAATTATTTGAGTATTTTTACAAAATTATTCCAAGGATGATGAATAGCTAATGTCATTCTAGATGCACATTCTAGTTAAGTTAATTCACTACATAAAATAGATTTATGGTTTATTTTCTCACTTGAGCCTTGATGAGAAGCGGTAGAGTAATAGAGTGTCATAATATATAAAAACATCTGACAATTCAAAAGAACGTAGGTACTAGTTGAAGAGAAAAATTAGTGGTAATTTTTAGTAGTTTAAAAATAACTTAATCACATGAACAAAAATAAGGAATGAATGACAAAAGAAACATAATTAATGAGAAACAAAAAGGAAGATATAAACGTCAAATTTATCAGTAGTTATACTAGATGTGAATGATCTGAAATTCCTTACCAAAATATTGAGACTGTCAGTGTTACACTAGGTATCCAGTCAGGTATTAGCGGAGCAGGAGAGGGCTCTCCTCCAACACACCAAGAGTGTTGGGCAACCATCAGGTGTGATGGTCAGGCGGTTGTTAACTGTTTCTCTAAAGTAATTGGTCACAGCCAGCGCCAGAAAAAGGCAGTCTCCTGATAGATAGAAAATACCCGAAACTGATCAGCAGCTTCCCAATAAGATTTGAAGAGTTGGGGGAAGTAATGCAAGATCCTAGTAGTATGCCAAAGTATAAAACCCCAAGTCAAGAAGTCAAGTTGCGCACTTGGTCTCTCAAGTTGCCGGCTTAGCCCTCTTCCAAGTTGTTTTCCTTCTTTGCTTTCTTTGTTTTTCTCATTGTTGAAAAGCTTTTTAGTAAACTTTCACTCCTGCTCTGAAATTTGCCTCTGTCTCTTTTTCTGCTTTATGCCGCTCAGTGGAATTCTCTCTTCTGAGGAGGCAAAGATTGAAGTTGCTGCAGACCCATATGGTTATGATGCTGGTAACTCAGGGTAACTTGAATTCCTGCCACAGGTAACATCAGTAGTAAAAATAAAACAATTTAAAATAAGACGTTAGCAAATATAATAAAACAGTTTACTAAAAATAATGCAAAAATTTTCTTTTCAAAAATACGTCATTCATTATATTAAAATTCATAATAATAGTTACATGGGAGACTTATATTATCTTAATAAATGGTGAAAGACACAATAAAATTCAAGAGTATGTTAATAAGGACTCTAAATACATTGGGAATTGAAGGAAATATCTTAAATATGAATCAGACTATTTACCAAAAATCAAGGAAAAGCATAAAGTCATTTCCAAAAATAATAACAAATTAGGGATGTCATTTACTTTGCTGTTATTCTATATTATTTTAGAGCTAATAGTCAATCCATTGAGTTGAACTTTATAAACTTTGGTAAATATTAAAATATCATTTTGCTAATGAAATTATTGTACAGAAAGGCTCTTCGTTAAAAAATATAACAAATAAGATAATTTGAAAAAGTAGTTAAAGAAAATACACACAAATTAATAGATCTTATTTGTATGCCAATTATAAGTACCTTAAAATAACGAGAAAAGCACTGAGCTATATAGAGAAAATGATAAAATTTTCTTGATGAATGGAAAACAACAGTCACCTATTCTTGGATAGTAAGGCTTAATAACATAATGATATACATTTTCCCATAATTAATACATATATTTAATAAAATTTTAAATATAATTTCAAGGGAATGTTTTGAAATGTAAAAAATAGTATTAAAACTCATATTTAAGATTGTGTATAAAGTAGCCAAGGACATCATGAAAACAAAGACAAGGGGACAAATAACAAATATATTAAAACAGAATGGCATTAGAATAAGCATAGACTAATAAATCAGTGAAACAGAAAAGAGTAGCAAAAATAGGTCTCAATTTTTATGGATTTTAACTTATGAGAATAGAAAGTACTACAAATCAATAGAGAAAATGATTCACTCAATAAATGGAGCTGATATCATTGGCTATCCAGCAGAAAGACAATAAAGTTGGATTCATATGATACCATCTGAAAAAAAAATTAAGATGGATTAAAATCATAAAATCTAACACCCCAAAAAATTAAGAAAATTTAGTAGGCTCTATTTACAACCTAGGAAATGAGAGGACCTTTGTAATTAAAACAGTACACTTAGAGAAATCATAGACAAAATCCATAAACAACAGATAAAGGTATCAGAAAGATATTTACCTCCCACTATGAAAAATTTAGTCATTAATTCCCAACATATTCAACAAACATTGAGTTCATGCATGTCACCAGGAGCTGCTCAAACTGACAAGAATAGAGCAGTAAATAACACAAGTTCTATGCTTTCCTGGGTTACATGACAATAAATAATTATGTAATATATCAAGCAGTTATAATTGCTATAAAGAAAAATGATGTCAGTTAAAGGAATAGAGAAAGATGAAGTGTGGTGGGGGTACTAATTTAGATAGGAGAGTCAGGGAAACTCTCTGTATTAAGATACCATGTGACCAGTGGTCTGAGTGAAGTGAGGATGCAAGCAGCCAAGACAATTATCTGGGAAAAGAGTGGACCAGAATTCAGAAGTACAACGTAGAGAAGCCCCAAGGTGGAAACAGCAAGAAAGACAGCAGTGTTAGATTGGAGTGTGGGAGAAACTGCTAGAGAGGAAGATGAATAGAGACAAAAGACCACATCACGCACAGCCCTACTAGACATGAAAAAGACATTGATTTTTAACCTGTGTGACATCAAAAACGGTGGAGACGTTTGAGCCGTTATGTAGCAACTTCAAGTTATTTTATTATTCCGATTTTCTAAAATATGCATGTATACAAAAAAGGACATCAAAAGGATAATGTGCCATCTTTGCATAATGAGATTTCAGGTGGCTTTTGTTGGCATCTTTCTATTTTACATATTATTTGGATTTACTGACATAATTATTCATAATATGTACGATCAGAAAAAAATTATAAAGATAATTTTTTATTTATTTCTAAAGACTCTTAAAAATGCCATAGTGGGAAATTTACTAAATTGTATGCAACTGTTTCCTTGTTGTTATCTGTTTTTTTGCTTGTTTTTGAGATGGAGTCTCACTCTGTTGCCCAGGCTGGAGTGCAGTGACACGATCTCGGCTCACTGCAACCTCCGCCCCCTGGGTTCAAGCAATTCTCCTGCCTCAGCCTCCCGAGTAGCTGGCATTACAGGAGCCTGCCACTGCACCCAGCTAATTTTTTTGAATTTTTACATTTTTAGTAGAGACGGGGTTTCACCATCTTGACCAGTTTGGTCTTGAACTTCTGACCTTGTGGTCGACCTGCCTTGGCTTCCCAAAGTGCTGGAATTACAGGTGTGAGCCACCACTCCTGGCCAACTGTTTTCTAATTTATCTGACTAGAGTACCTTCTTTTTAACAGAACACCTAAAAGCTTCTCTTGAAACAAATGTTCCTTGGTAAAATATCATAGAATATACTGTTCTAATAAGTCTATCAAAAAGGAATGATTAAACACCTCCATGATGTTGGTGCTTCTGGGAAGTACACATAGACTAGTGAAGTTCTGTTCCATGTTAATATGAAAGGTTCTGGGTTTTATTTTCCTCTGAATCAAAAGAAGAATATTGAAGAAATTACCAGAGGACATAAAAGTTTTATTCAAGGAGCACCCTGGCACAATTCACTGAAAGAGAGAGGTAAATGTCTAATAAACTCGTGAAAAAATGTTCATGGTCACAGTTATCAAGGAGATGCAGATTAGAATAGGGTATAATCAGGCCGGGCACAATGTCTCATGCCTATAATCCCAGCACTTTGGGAGGCCAAGGCAGGCAGATCACGAGGTCAGAAGATCCAGACCATCTTAGCTAACACCGGTGAAACCCCGTCTCTACTAAAAATACGAAAGAAAAAAAAAATATATTAGCCGAAAAAATAGCAAGAATTTTTTATTTTGCCTAAGCAGAGTTAGCCAGAGTATCTCCAAAATTGTATAAATAAGGTTTGTGGAAGAATTAATCTTGGAATAGGTGAGAGGTTCATAAGACGAAGCCAGTGTGGTGGTTTTAGATATACATGAGTAGAAAATGATCCCTAAAATATCCTCTTAATGACAAGGATTCTTACAGGCTACCAATCATGTGGCCAAGTCATAAAATTAAAAAATTAAGAGCAAAATGGCACAAAAAATTAATTTAAAAAGCACAGATAAATAGATTAGAATTAATGAAAAATGGGACAAAATTAACAGCTAAGAAAAAATAATAAAATATCTGGAATGTGATGATTTTAATAATTAGATGAATTATTTAAAAGGAAGCTAAAGTGTGTTTTAATATCATAATTAGAAGACAACAATAGATGAAATAAACAGGAAAAACAAAAAAGGACAATCTAGCATTAGAAAAAAGTTTTTAAAACTGAAAAAAGAATAAAAAGCTTTTAAAAGATATAAACCAGTGATAAAAATCTAGAAGTAAAATAATGACAGTAGAGTATAAGATGATGAATGGTAATAAAAGAAATGTGTAGCAGGAATCAGAGTAAAAGTGGTATCAATTCTGGGGAGAAGCCAACCATTCTGGCAGGCCAATAAAATTTTGCTTAATAAATTTATGCAAATTTATGCCTTGAATGAAAAGACGTTCAGATGCCCCCTAAATTTGTTTTCTTTTCTTCTTGACAAAAGCCTGGGGGCAGAGTTCCACAAAGCCTTTTTTTCTCTCACCTTTCATTTGCAGCAACAGGACAGCTTGTAATTTGAGCACAACTTTCTATACCTGTCAGTGAGGTTAAGGCCCTTGCAGAAGGATGCTGAGGAATATCAACAGAACCTAGGAAATTTGTAGCCCTCTGGCCTCAGGCATATTCCACTGCCTCCTTCATTTTGTAAGGGGGAAATATATTTAAATTCAAAGTATTGTTTTATTTGTTCAAATAAACAATGTACCCCCTCCTGAAGGAATCATATCTCTTTTCTAATGACAACTCCGTATTTATTAATATATCACTATGATTACTTTCAGTCTTACTCTTATTTCAGTCCTTGCTGGGATATAAAGTCCTGTATTCTTACAAGAACGGCTGCTTTGGCTGGACAGGATAACAAATACTGGTTTCACTTTTCCCTATGTTTCAGTCTTAATAAAATCCAAGTTTTCTATATTCAAGAAGATACTTCTTAAAATCTATCATTATTTGGTGGTCTCTGCTGATTTGAAATGATGGAGTAAATATCCAGCCTGTTCTTATTTGAATTACAATTGGAAGTGTAATGTGTCTACTAAGCATCACATATGCTTTGAAACTGGGAATGAATGGCTGACAGAAGAGCGTTATGCATATCGTATATGCACAGTATCACACAGTGAAGTTATGATTAAGAGAGGCAAGGCGAAGCCCAGACGCTCAAACGCATATGCCTGGGATAGAAGAAGATTCCTTCTGGGCAGTCTTTTCAAATGACAGCCTATGGGATGCTTGAGTCACCTTTATGCTCAGGTAAGAAAAAAAGGCTTTTTTTTTTTTTTTTTTTTTTTAAAGCACTGATTTTAACAACCTAATTTTCCTGATTTTCTATTTTAGCAAAAAGTTCTACAGCAGGCATTGAAGAGGTAATTAAAGCCAAGATGTTTGGCAAATTAACTTCAATATCATTGGAAGAGAAGATATAATGCTCTAGGGTATGTCGTGTTTAGTACAATATGCTTACATGATTTTGAGAAAAGAATTGAAAAATTAAGTGTAACAGATAGAGCATACTGTTCTGCAGCACCTTGGCATTGTTAAAACACTTACCTGAAATTGTTACCTCCTCATGCACATTAATAGTCCTTCAATCAACTTCAGGTATGCATGCCCCAGATTGACCTAGGTCTTAACTGGGTTATATAGGATATACACAAAATCTGGATGACCTTCATTGTCCTATTTTTTTTTTTAGTAAAAACATAAAACTTACCATTATAATCACTTTTTAATGTACAGTTTAGTAATGTTAAGTATATTCACATTATTGTGAAGCAAATCCACAGACCTTGATGGTAGCAGTGGCCGGTCTGGAATAGCCACTGCGAAGATGCCAGCTGCACTGGTGAAGGCAAAGCTGAGGCTGTGCACTGTGGCCACAGAGCAGGTGGGAGCCAGAAACAGGCGGGAGACCCAGCCCTTTCTCAGATGGGGTGGGAGCCCCACCCTCCGGGGCACAGCTGCGGCCACCCACCCTTGGCTGTGGACCTGGGCATTCCTGCACTCTCAGGAGCCTGGGAAGCCCGCCTAGCCCCACAGCCTCAGAAATGAGGCAGCAGCCTCATTTCTGAAGTGCTCCTGCTGCCTGGTCTCTCCCAGCTTCTGGCACCTGTTCCAATTTCGGAGCGAAATTGTGGCTGAGCTCAGTCACTGTCACCACCCAGCCAAGTGTGCACACACTTGGGGTGGCACTGACGTGCCAACCCCCTGCTGCCTCAGCGCCCTCCAGAATTGGATGCTGACGAGCATGGGAGGAAAACTGAGCGGGGGTTAGGGCAGCTCGGCATGGATCTCAACATGAACAGCTTGGGTGCCGTGGATTACATATAGATGGCAGCAGAAGGCAGACAGGCTCCTGGATGGAAAAAGATGGGTCCCCAGTGAAGCCTACCTTAAAGCCAGGGATGGCCTAAAGCGTGGAGGTGGAGCTGTCGGTTCCAGGTGGAGTCCACAGCCCAGAGTGAGAATTTATTGTGCTTTTCTTGGCCCACTCATGGCTGCCCATGGACCAACCAGCACACACTTCCTCCCTTCTGAGCCCATAAAACCCTGAACCCAGCCAGACTCAGGCAGCTCCCCACTCCAGGTCTCCTCTTTGCCCAGAGCTGCACAACTGATGCCTGCAGATAGGAGCTACCCATTCCAGGTCGGCTCTCTGTTCAGGGATGCACACTTGTCAAGACAACCTGTCTGTGGAAAGAAGCTACTCACTTTGTATCTCCTGATAGTTGTACTGTCACTGAATAAAGTACCTCTTTGCCTAGCTCACCCTCCATTGCTTGAATTCCTCATTGTTCCTGGACATGGGACAAGAGTTCAGGACTCAACAAATGGCAGGACTGAATGAGCTGTAACACAAACAGGTGAAACACACTGCCTACCCTGCTGGCCATATTGCCAGTGATTTGGAGAGAGGAGCTGTGGTCTAGACCTAGGGCTCCCCAGGCAAGGGCTGTGACACCCTCTTTGGTATCTATTCAAGCTAAATAACTATGAATACCTCTCCCTACAACTCCTCACAATCACCAGTATCTATGAATTCAACTACTTTAAGCACCTCATGCAAGTGGAATCATACAATATTTGTTTTTTTGTATGTGTGACTGGCTTATTTTATTTAGCATAATGTCCTAAAAGTTTACCCACATTATAGCACCTGGAAAGGTTTTCTTTCTTTTTAAAGCAGCATAATATTCTATTGTATGTATATATTACATTTTGCTTATCTATTCATCTCTTGATGAACATTCCGGTTGCATCTACATCTTGGGGATTATGAATAGTGCTGCTATTAAGACTGGTGTGCAAACATCTCTTTGAGACTATCCTTTCATTTTTTAGATATATACACAGAAGTGAAATTGTTGAATCTTATGGTAGTTCTATTTTTAATTGTTTTACACACTTCCATGCTATTTTCCACAATGGTTGCACCATTTTACATGGCCACCAGCAGTGTAAAATTGTTCTACTTTCTCCACATTCTCACTGACAGCTGCTATTTCCTATTTGCTTAGGTTTTTTTTTTTTTTTTTTTTTTTTTTTTTAAATAGAAAACAGCCTAATAGGTATGAGGTGATATCTGATTGTTTTGATATCTGGTAGTTCTGATTTGTGTTTTTCTGGTGATTAGTGATGTTGAGCATTTGTTTATATGCTTAGGTCTTTTTTAGACAAATGTCTATTCAAGTCCTTTATGTGTTTTTTAATCAGGTTGTTTGTTTTTGTTTTGTTTAATTTTGTATTGACTTGTAGGAGTTTTTTTTAATAATATTCTGGCTATTAACTCCTTATTAGATATATGATTAGCAAATATTTTCTTGCATTCTACAGATTATATATTCTGGTCATTGTGTTTTCTGATACAAAAAAGTATTTAAGTTTGATGTAATCCCATTTGTCTATTTTTTTATTTTGTTTCCTGTGCTATTGGTGTCATATCCAAGAAATCATTGCCAAGTATAGTGTCATGATTTTACCCTGGTTTCTTCTAGGAATTTTATAATTTTAAGGTTTCCATTTAGGTATTTAACCCATTATTTTGACTTAATTTTTGTAAATGGTATGAGATAGTGGCCCAACTTTATTGTTTTGCAGGTGGATCTCTACTTTCCTTAATATTACTTGTTAGAGAGACTGCCTTTTCTCCACTGAGTGGTCTTGGAACTCTTGTTGAATTTAGCCATATAAGCAAGGAGTTACTTCTGTGCTCTCTATTCTATTCCCCTGGTCTATTTGTCTGACTTTATGTCAGTATATCACACTGTTTTAATTACTATAGCTTTGTAATATGCTTTGAAATCAAGAAATGTAAATGATCCACCTCTGTCCTTTTATAAATTACTTTGGCTACTTTGGGTTTCTTGACATTATCTATATTTTTCAGATGAATTTTCTATTTTTGTAAAAAGTGTCACTGGGGATTTTGATAGAGATTGCATTGAATTTGTAGATTGCTTTGGCTACTATAGAATAATATATAACCAGCTGTTGTTTCATGGAGTGTTCTCTACATGTTTATTAGGTCTAATTTACCTACAGCACTTTTAAGTCCTATATTTCTTTATTATCTTCTGCCTAGTTCTATCTACTATGAAAAGTGAGATATTGAAGTTTCCTGCTATTTTTGTGTTACTATGTATTTTTTTCTTTGATTCTGTCAAGGTTTGCTTCATATATTTAAGAGTTCTATGGTTTGGCAAATAAAAATTTATAACTGTTATGTCTTCTTGCTGAATGGACCCTGTAGTTATTATCTAATGCCCCCTTTGTCTATTTAGCCTTTAAAAAATTAGCCTATTTTTAATGTTAGTATAGCCACTCCTGCTCTCTTTTGATTATCATTTGCATGAAATATATCTTTTCTCATCCTTTCAGCTTCAGCCTATGTATGTCTCCAGATATAAAGCATGTCTCTTATCTATAGCATATAGGTGAATTATATATTTTTAATCCATTCAGCCAATCTATCTTTTTCATTGTGGAGTTTAATCCATTTACATTTAAAATAATTATTGATAGTGAAGATTTATTGTTACCATTTTATTTATTGTTTTCTATATATCTTGCAGCTTTTTTGTCCCTCTTTCCTCTCTTGTTTCCTGACTTTGTGTTTTGTTGATTTTTTTGCAGCCATATGCTTGATCCTCTTATTTCCTTTTCTGTAAATTCTATAAATTGTGTATGTGCATGATTACCATTGCAATTATATAACGCATCTTAAAATATAAAATTCTGTTTTAATCTAATAACAGATTAATTTAAATCACATAAAAATCTCCACCCCATACTCTTTATTTTATCAATGTTAAATTTTTGTCTTTATATACTGTATACTTATTAACACTGATTTGTAATTTAATGGTTTTTGTCATTTAAATTCTATGTACCAAAATTACTGTAGTACAGGTTAGTACATTTGTCTGTATTTTTACCTTTGCCAGAAAACTTTATATTTTTTGTAAAGCTGCAAGTTTCTAGCTACCAAATTTTCATCTCAAACTGAAGGACCAACTTTAGCATTTCTTGTAAAGTGAGACTAGTGGTAATGACCTCTGTCTGCATCTGCTTTTGTTTATCTGTAACAGTCTTAATTTCTCTTTCCTCTTTCTTCTTCTTTTTTTTTTTTTTTTTT
>NW_012118488.1:7927957-7956664 GCF_000951035.1 Colobus angolensis palliatus
TGAGAAGATTAATGCTCTAAAATCCTATTATTTCTTCATCATATAACATTGAACTGCATCAGGAAGTTAATTAATCAGATTTCCTAACTATAAATGTACAATCCACATTTTGCCATTAAGCAATACATTTCCTGGTAACTAGAGAGACGCCATTTAAAATCATGAATATGAGAAGATTAATGCTCTAAAATCCTATTATTTCTTCATCATATAACATTGAACTGCATCAGGAAGTTAATTAATCAGATTTCCTAACTATAAATAAAAAATAAATTAAATTAAAATCATGTCAATTTACAGTTCAGTGGAGGGATAGTATTAATTGAGAGAACATTCAAATGTGTGATTTTCAAGTCTAATAATTTTAAGAAAGAAAACCTTTTGCTTTTTAAAATATTTTTAGATATCTTGTTTGTTTACAAGGCAGAGCATCTCCTGAAACTACTGTCTCCACAAGAATAGGTTAACCTGATGTGTCAAGTTGAGATCATTGAACCCTGTGTAGAGCACATGTATTTCCCAAGAACTGCCTCCTCACCAGAAGCCTCTCTTCAAATTCATAACACGCATTTTTATTCGTTTTACCAAAGGAACTAATGATGACTGATATCAGAAATACGGAGGTTCTTAAATAACAACTGAAAATTATAATTTGAAAAGAAACAACACCATCCTAATTAATTAGCTGTGTCCACTTCATTCATTCATTCAACAATTACTGAGCATCTCTTATGAACTAACACTATGTTAATTGAAGTGTGTGCAACACTAAGAAAGACTGATACAGTTTTAATATAGTAAATGTCAAACTAGTGGACATAGCAAAGGGTTATGGAAGTACATACTGTAGGCAACTAGGGAAGTTAAAGAATTCTCAGAGGAAGTGACACTGAAACTGAGAATTAAAATATACAAGAATCAAGACCAGCCAAGCCGGCATGGTGAAACCCCGTCTCTACTAAAAATACAAAAAAATTAGCTGGGAATGGTGGCAGGAGCCTGTAATCCCAGCCACTCGGGAAGCTGAGACATGAGAATCACCTGAACCTGGAAGGTGGCATGTAGTGAGCTGATATTGTGCCACTGCAATCCTGCCTGGGTGACAGAATGAGACTGTTGCAAAGAAAAAATAGCAAGAATTTTTTATTTTGCCTAAGCAGAGTTAGCCAGAGTATCTCCAAAATTGTATAAATAAGGTTTGTGGAAGAATTAATCTTGGAATAGGTGAGAGGTTCATAAGACGAAGCCAGTGTGGTGGTTTTAGATATACATGAGTAGAAAATGATCCCTAAAATATCCTCTTAATGACAAGGATTCTTACAGGCTACCAATCATGTGGCCAAGTCATAAAATTAAAAAATTAAGAGCAAAATGGCACAAAAAATTAATTTAAAAAGCACAGATAAATAGATTAGAATTAATGAAAAATGGGACAAAATTAACAGCTAAGAAAAAATAATAAAATATCTGGAATGTGATGATTTTAATAATTAGATGAATTATTTAAAAGGAAGCTAAAGTGTGTTTTAATATCATAATTAGAAGACAACAATAGATGAAATAAACAGGAAAAACAAAAAAGGACAATCTAGCATTAGAAAAAAGTTTTTAAAACTGAAAAAAGAATAAAAAGCTTTTAAAAGATATAAACCAGTGATAAAAATCTAGAAGTAAAATAATGACAGTAGAGTATAAGATGATGAATGGTAATAAAAGAAATGTGTAGCAGGAATCAGAGTAAAAGTGGTATCAATTCTGGGGAGAAGCCAACCATTCTGGCAGGCCAATAAAATTTTGCTTAATAAATTTATGCAAATTTATGCCTTGAATGAAAAGACGTTCAGATGCCCCCTAAATTTGTTTTCTTTTCTTCTTGACAAAAGCCTGGGGGCAGAGTTCCACAAAGCCTTTTTTTCTCTCACCTTTCATTTGCAGCAACAGGACAGCTTGTAATTTGAGCACAACTTTCTATACCTGTCAGTGAGGTTAAGGCCCTTGCAGAAGGATGCTGAGGAATATCAACAGAACCTAGGAAATTTGTAGCCCTCTGGCCTCAGGCATATTCCACTGCCTCCTTCATTTTGTAAGGGGGAAATATATTTAAATTCAAAGTATTGTTTTATTTGTTCAAATAAACAATGTACCCCCTCCTGAAGGAATCATATCTCTTTTCTAATGACAACTCCGTATTTATTAATATATCACTATGATTACTTTCAGTCTTACTCTTATTTCAGTCCTTGCTGGGATATAAAGTCCTGTATTCTTACAAGAACGGCTGCTTTGGCTGGACAGGATAACAAATACTGGTTTCACTTTTCCCTATGTTTCAGTCTTAATAAAATCCAAGTTTTCTATATTCAAGAAGATACTTCTTAAAATCTATCATTATTTGGTGGTCTCTGCTGATTTGAAATGATGGAGTAAATATCCAGCCTGTTCTTATTTGAATTACAATTGGAAGTGTAATGTGTCTACTAAGCATCACATATGCTTTGAAACTGGGAATGAATGGCTGACAGAAGAGCGTTATGCATATCGTATATGCACAGTATCACACAGTGAAGTTATGATTAAGAGAGGCAAGGCGAAGCCCAGACGCTCAAACGCATATGCCTGGGATAGAAGAAGATTCCTTCTGGGCAGTCTTTTCAAATGACAGCCTATGGGATGCTTGAGTCACCTTTATGCTCAGGTAAGAAAAAAAGGCTTTTTTTTTTTTTTTTTTTTTTTAAAGCACTGATTTTAACAACCTAATTTTCCTGATTTTCTATTTTAGCAAAAAGTTCTACAGCAGGCATTGAAGAGGTAATTAAAGCCAAGATGTTTGGCAAATTAACTTCAATATCATTGGAAGAGAAGATATAATGCTCTAGGGTATGTCGTGTTTAGTACAATATGCTTACATGATTTTGAGAAAAGAATTGAAAAATTAAGTGTAACAGATAGAGCATACTGTTCTGCAGCACCTTGGCATTGTTAAAACACTTACCTGAAATTGTTACCTCCTCATGCACATTAATAGTCCTTCAATCAACTTCAGGTATGCATGCCCCAGATTGACCTAGGTCTTAACTGGGTTATATAGGATATACACAAAATCTGGATGACCTTCATTGTCCTATTTTTTTTTTTAGTAAAAACATAAAACTTACCATTATAATCACTTTTTAATGTACAGTTTAGTAATGTTAAGTATATTCACATTATTGTGAAGCAAATCCACAGACCTTGATGGTAGCAGTGGCCGGTCTGGAATAGCCACTGCGAAGATGCCAGCTGCACTGGTGAAGGCAAAGCTGAGGCTGTGCACTGTGGCCACAGAGCAGGTGGGAGCCAGAAACAGGCGGGAGACCCAGCCCTTTCTCAGATGGGGTGGGAGCCCCACCCTCCGGGGCACAGCTGCGGCCACCCACCCTTGGCTGTGGACCTGGGCATTCCTGCACTCTCAGGAGCCTGGGAAGCCCGCCTAGCCCCACAGCCTCAGAAATGAGGCAGCAGCCTCATTTCTGAAGTGCTCCTGCTGCCTGGTCTCTCCCAGCTTCTGGCACCTGTTCCAATTTCGGAGCGAAATTGTGGCTGAGCTCAGTCACTGTCACCACCCAGCCAAGTGTGCACACACTTGGGGTGGCACTGACGTGCCAACCCCCTGCTGCCTCAGCGCCCTCCAGAATTGGATGCTGACGAGCATGGGAGGAAAACTGAGCGGGGGTTAGGGCAGCTCGGCATGGATCTCAACATGAACAGCTTGGGTGCCGTGGATTACATATAGATGGCAGCAGAAGGCAGACAGGCTCCTGGATGGAAAAAGATGGGTCCCCAGTGAAGCCTACCTTAAAGCCAGGGATGGCCTAAAGCGTGGAGGTGGAGCTGTCGGTTCCAGGTGGAGTCCACAGCCCAGAGTGAGAATTTATTGTGCTTTTCTTGGCCCACTCATGGCTGCCCATGGACCAACCAGCACACACTTCCTCCCTTCTGAGCCCATAAAACCCTGAACCCAGCCAGACTCAGGCAGCTCCCCACTCCAGGTCTCCTCTTTGCCCAGAGCTGCACAACTGATGCCTGCAGATAGGAGCTACCCATTCCAGGTCGGCTCTCTGTTCAGGGATGCACACTTGTCAAGACAACCTGTCTGTGGAAAGAAGCTACTCACTTTGTATCTCCTGATAGTTGTACTGTCACTGAATAAAGTACCTCTTTGCCTAGCTCACCCTCCATTGCTTGAATTCCTCATTGTTCCTGGACATGGGACAAGAGTTCAGGACTCAACAAATGGCAGGACTGAATGAGCTGTAACACAAACAGGTGAAACACACTGCCTACCCTGCTGGCCATATTGCCAGTGATTTGGAGAGAGGAGCTGTGGTCTAGACCTAGGGCTCCCCAGGCAAGGGCTGTGACACCCTCTTTGGTATCTATTCAAGCTAAATAACTATGAATACCTCTCCCTACAACTCCTCACAATCACCAGTATCTATGAATTCAACTACTTTAAGCACCTCATGCAAGTGGAATCATACAATATTTGTTTTTTTGTATGTGTGACTGGCTTATTTTATTTAGCATAATGTCCTAAAAGTTTACCCACATTATAGCACCTGGAAAGGTTTTCTTTCTTTTTAAAGCAGCATAATATTCTATTGTATGTATATATTACATTTTGCTTATCTATTCATCTCTTGATGAACATTCCGGTTGCATCTACATCTTGGGGATTATGAATAGTGCTGCTATTAAGACTGGTGTGCAAACATCTCTTTGAGACTATCCTTTCATTTTTTAGATATATACACAGAAGTGAAATTGTTGAATCTTATGGTAGTTCTATTTTTAATTGTTTTACACACTTCCATGCTATTTTCCACAATGGTTGCACCATTTTACATGGCCACCAGCAGTGTAAAATTGTTCTACTTTCTCCACATTCTCACTGACAGCTGCTATTTCCTATTTGCTTAGGTTTTTTTTTTTTTTTTTTTTTTTTTTTTTAAATAGAAAACAGCCTAATAGGTATGAGGTGATATCTGATTGTTTTGATATCTGGTAGTTCTGATTTGTGTTTTTCTGGTGATTAGTGATGTTGAGCATTTGTTTATATGCTTAGGTCTTTTTTAGACAAATGTCTATTCAAGTCCTTTATGTGTTTTTTAATCAGGTTGTTTGTTTTTGTTTTGTTTAATTTTGTATTGACTTGTAGGAGTTTTTTTTAATAATATTCTGGCTATTAACTCCTTATTAGATATATGATTAGCAAATATTTTCTTGCATTCTACAGATTATATATTCTGGTCATTGTGTTTTCTGATACAAAAAAGTATTTAAGTTTGATGTAATCCCATTTGTCTATTTTTTTATTTTGTTTCCTGTGCTATTGGTGTCATATCCAAGAAATCATTGCCAAGTATAGTGTCATGATTTTACCCTGGTTTCTTCTAGGAATTTTATAATTTTAAGGTTTCCATTTAGGTATTTAACCCATTATTTTGACTTAATTTTTGTAAATGGTATGAGATAGTGGCCCAACTTTATTGTTTTGCAGGTGGATCTCTACTTTCCTTAATATTACTTGTTAGAGAGACTGCCTTTTCTCCACTGAGTGGTCTTGGAACTCTTGTTGAATTTAGCCATATAAGCAAGGAGTTACTTCTGTGCTCTCTATTCTATTCCCCTGGTCTATTTGTCTGACTTTATGTCAGTATATCACACTGTTTTAATTACTATAGCTTTGTAATATGCTTTGAAATCAAGAAATGTAAATGATCCACCTCTGTCCTTTTATAAATTACTTTGGCTACTTTGGGTTTCTTGACATTATCTATATTTTTCAGATGAATTTTCTATTTTTGTAAAAAGTGTCACTGGGGATTTTGATAGAGATTGCATTGAATTTGTAGATTGCTTTGGCTACTATAGAATAATATATAACCAGCTGTTGTTTCATGGAGTGTTCTCTACATGTTTATTAGGTCTAATTTACCTACAGCACTTTTAAGTCCTATATTTCTTTATTATCTTCTGCCTAGTTCTATCTACTATGAAAAGTGAGATATTGAAGTTTCCTGCTATTTTTGTGTTACTATGTATTTTTTTCTTTGATTCTGTCAAGGTTTGCTTCATATATTTAAGAGTTCTATGGTTTGGCAAATAAAAATTTATAACTGTTATGTCTTCTTGCTGAATGGACCCTGTAGTTATTATCTAATGCCCCCTTTGTCTATTTAGCCTTTAAAAAATTAGCCTATTTTTAATGTTAGTATAGCCACTCCTGCTCTCTTTTGATTATCATTTGCATGAAATATATCTTTTCTCATCCTTTCAGCTTCAGCCTATGTATGTCTCCAGATATAAAGCATGTCTCTTATCTATAGCATATAGGTGAATTATATATTTTTAATCCATTCAGCCAATCTATCTTTTTCATTGTGGAGTTTAATCCATTTACATTTAAAATAATTATTGATAGTGAAGATTTATTGTTACCATTTTATTTATTGTTTTCTATATATCTTGCAGCTTTTTTGTCCCTCTTTCCTCTCTTGTTTCCTGACTTTGTGTTTTGTTGATTTTTTTGCAGCCATATGCTTGATCCTCTTATTTCCTTTTCTGTAAATTCTATAAATTGTGTATGTGCATGATTACCATTGCAATTATATAACGCATCTTAAAATATAAAATTCTGTTTTAATCTAATAACAGATTAATTTAAATCACATAAAAATCTCCACCCCATACTCTTTATTTTATCAATGTTAAATTTTTGTCTTTATATACTGTATACTTATTAACACTGATTTGTAATTTAATGGTTTTTGTCATTTAAATTCTATGTACCAAAATTACTGTAGTACAGGTTAGTACATTTGTCTGTATTTTTACCTTTGCCAGAAAACTTTATATTTTTTGTAAAGCTGCAAGTTTCTAGCTACCAAATTTTCATCTCAAACTGAAGGACCAACTTTAGCATTTCTTGTAAAGTGAGACTAGTGGTAATGACCTCTGTCTGCATCTGCTTCTTTTGTTTATCTGTAACAGTCTTAATTTCTCTTTCCTCTTTCTTCTTCTTTTTTTTTTTTTTTTTTTTTGAGACGGAGTTTTGCTCTTGTTTTCCAGGCTGGAAAATGGTGGAATCTTGTCTCACTGCAACCTCTGCCTCCCAGATTCAAGCAATTGTCTTGTCTCAGCCTCCCAAGTACCTGGGATTACAGGCACCTGCCACCATGCCCAGCTAATTTTGTATTTTTATTAGAGATGAGGTTTCTCCATGTTGGTCAGACTGGTCTCTAACTGCTGACCTCAGGTGATCCACTTGCCTTGGCCTCCCAAAGTTCCGGGATTACAGGCATGAGCCACCGTGCCTGACTATTTTTTTTTTTTTTTTTTTTTGAGACAACATCTTGCTCTGTTGCCCACACTGAGTGAAATGGCACAATCATGGTTTATCTGCATGCTCAACCTCCTAGGCTCAAGCAATCCTCCTGCCTCAGCCTCCTGAGTAGCTAGGACTACAGATACATGCCACTCACGCTCGACTTACTTTTTAAAAAATATTTTGTAGAGACAGAGTCTTGCTGTCCTGCCCAGGCTAGTCTTGAACTCCTGGGTGCGAGCAATCTTTCTACCTCTGCCTCTCTGCTTCACTTTTAAAGACAGTTTTGTCAGATATAGCATTATTCCTTCCCTTTTCTTTGTTCTTTCAGCAGTTTAAAAATACCACCCCACTCCCTTGTGGCCTACAAAGTTTTGCTGAAAAATTTGCCAGTAATCTTATAGAGACTGCCTTGTGTGTGATGAATCACTTTTCTTTTGCTGCTTTCAAGACTCTGTCTTTGTCTTTGATTTAGGCAGTTCGATTATAATGTGTTGCAGTATGATACTCTTTGGATTTAGTCTAGTTATAGTTCTCTGAGGTTCTGTTTTTGTTTTTGGTTTTTTTGACGGAGTTTTTCTCTTGTTGCTCAGGCTGTAGTGCAATGGCACGATCTCGGTTCACAGCAACCTCTGCATCCCAGGTTGAAGCCATTCTCCTGCCTCAGCCTCCAGAATAGCTGGGATTGCAGGCATGTGCCACCACGCCCAGCTAATTTTGTATTTTTAGTAGAGACAGGGTTTCTCCAAGTTGGTTAGGCTGGTCTGGAATCCAGACCTCAGGTGATCTGCCTGCCTCGGACTCCCAAAGTGCTGGGATAACAGACGTGAGCCACCGCGCCCAGCCAGTTCTTCGAGGTTCTTGAAACTTATGTCTGTTTCTTTCCTCGTTTCCTCAGATTTAGGAGATTTTCTGCCATTATTTCTACAAATAAACTCTCTGCTTTTTTTTTCTCTCTCTCTCTTTTCTCTTTCTGGGACTCCCACCTTGGTTTGCTTGATAGTGTTTAATAAGTCTTATGGCTTCATAGTACCTAAGGTTTACTGCACTTTGCTTTAGGTTTTGTTTTGTTTTGTTTTGTTTCTAACAAGAGCTGAATCAAACAGACTTTATTCAATATTTTAGGATGAGGAAAAAATGGTATAAAATAATCATAAGAAATGCTTTCTTATATTCAAACCGTTTTCAATGTTTTGCAAAATGCTCACATAGCAAATGTGAAAAGCTTCAACACATTCTTGTAACTTCTGCTGCAATAAATGCAACAGTAAGAAAACATACAAGTTTCTTCTGTACCAATCCTAAAAGTTGAATTACTAAATTGCTAATTGTTGTGATGTTACTAATACACACTTTCATTCATACACTTTAGTGAGATCACTTTCTTTCATGTAGTCATCAAAAATCTTACAGTCAATTGCATAGGTTTGTAGTGCAATTTTGACTCTAGCTCCTTACAATCAGCCACTTTTCCGATTGTTTTCATGAAGTCTTCCTTTACTATAAAATTATGATCAGCACAAATTGCAAACATATCTGCCTCCGTACAAACATTTCTCAGGGTATGCTTCATTACCATCTGAAAACGTCATAAAATTGCTTTACAATCAATTTCACCATGTTTTGAAATGGGATCCGTATGGACTTTCAATATGTCTAATTTTGCTTGCGCATTTGGCAAATCAATATGTACTTTTCTATCACATCTTCTTGGATACAGCAAAGCAGGATCCAGGAAATCTGGTTGACTTATAGCCATGGTTGTTTTAACTCTATGCAGAGTATCCAATCCATCCATTTGATTCAGTAACTCCATTAAAGTTCTCTAAATCTCTCTGTCAGGTGAAGTACTCTCAGAAAACCAATGGCCACCAACAACACCTATTTTACCCATTAAAATGATGCATGAATATGATTTTTTGAAGGTGGAGATATTTCCAACTGTGTGGCATTATTTCTGGGCTCTGTCTTCTGTTTCACTGGTCTATGTGTCTGCTTTTGGACAGTAGCATGCTGTTTTTGTTACTGTAGCCTTGACCACAGTTTTAAATTGGGTAACGTGATGCTTCCGGCTTTGTTCTTTTTGCTTAGGATTGCCTTGGTTATTTGAGCTCTTTTTTGGTCCCATGTGAATTTTAAAACAGTTTTTTTATAATCATGTGAAGGATGCTACTGCTAGTTTGATGGGAATGTCACTGAATCTGTAAATTACTTTGGGCAGTATGATCATTTTGACAACATAAATTCTCCCTATCCACGAGCATGAAATTTGTGTGTGTGTGTTTTGTGTGTCATCTCTGATTTCTTTGGGTAGTATTTTGCAATTCTCACTGTAGAGGTCTTTCACCTCATTGGCTAACCTCTATTCCTAGGTATCTTATTCTATTTGTGGCTATTGTAAATGGGATTGTGTTTTTGATTTTGTACTCAGCTTCAATGTTGTTGCTGTATAGGAATCCTACTGATTTTTGTACATTGCTGCTGTATCCTGGAACTTCGCTAAAGTTATATATCAGACTAAGGAACTTTTGGGCAGAAACTGTGGGATTTCTAGACATAAAATCATATCATCTGTGGACAGGAATAGTTTGACTTCTTCTCTTCCTATTTAGATGGCTTTAATGTCTTTCTCTTTTGTAATTGCTCTGGGTAGGACTTCCACTACTATGTTGAATAAGACTGGTGAAAGAGGGCATACTTGTCTTGTGCCAATTTTCAAGGGGGAATACTTCCAACCTTTACTCATTCCGTATGCTGTTGTCTGTTGGTTTTTCATAGATGGCTCTTATTAGTTTGAAGTAAGTTTCTTCAATGCCTACTTTATTGAGACTTTTTAATATGAAGGAATATTAAATTTTATCAAAAGCTTTTCCTGTATCTATTGAGATGATCGTGTGGTTTCTGATTTAATTTTGTTTATGTGGTGAATAAAAGTTACTGATTTATGTATGCTGAACCAATCTTGCATCCCAGGAATAAAGCTACTTGATCACAGTGAATTATCTTTTTCATGTGCTGCTGGATTCTGTTTGTTAGTATTCTGTTGAGGATTTTTGCATCTCTGTTCATCAAGGATATTGTCTTGAATTTTTTTGTTACTATTTTTGTTTCTGCCAAGTTTTGTTATAAGGAAAATGCTGGCCTTATAGAATGAATTAGAAGAGTCCTTCTTCCTCGATATTTGTGGAATAGTTTCATTAAAAATGGTACCAGCTTTTTCTTATATATCTGGTAGAATTGGTCTGAGAATCTATCTGGTCTTGGACTTTTTCTGGTTGGTAGATATTTTATTATTAATTCGATTTTGGAACTCATTATTGATCTGTTCAGTGTTTGAATGTTTTCCTGATTGTCTTGGGAGGTTTTACATATTTATCTCTAAGAACATATTTACTTATTCTAGGTTTGCTAGTTTGTTTGGACAGGGGTGTTCATAATAGTCCCTGAGGGTTTTTTTGTATTTCTGTAGTGTTGGTGGTAATGTCTCCTTTTTCATTTATAATTGTGTTTATTTGGTTCATCTCTCTTTTTTTTTCTTTATTAGTGTAGTTAGTAGTCTACCTATCTTATTAATTCTTTCAAGAACCAGCTCCCGAATTCATTTATCTTTTTTTGTATCTCAATTTCCTTCAATTCAGCTCTGATATTTGTTATTTCTTGTCTTCTGCTAGCTTTGGGGTTAGTTTGCTCTTGTTTCTCTAGTACCTCTAGAGGTGATGTTAGGTTAATTTGAGATGTTTCTAAGTTTTTGATGTAAAAGTTTAGTGCTATAAACTTCCCTCTAAATACTGCTTTTGCTGTGTTCCAGAGATTTTTGTATGTTGTACCTTTTTTCTCATTAGTTTCAAATAATTTCTTAATTTCTGCCTTGATTTCATCATTTCCCCAGAAAAAATTTAGGAGCAGGTTGTTTTGTTTTCATTTAACTGTATGGTTTTGAGTGACTTTGTTAGCATTGATTTCTGTTTTTATTGCACTATAGTCCAAGAATGTGGTTGATATTATTTCATATTTTTTATTTTAGTTTTTGATAAGGGTTGTTTCATGCCCAGTTGTGCGGTCTACTTCAGAGTGTGTGCCATGTGGTGATGAGAAAAATGTATATTCTGTTGGTTTTAGGTGCAGAGTTCTGTAAATATCTATTAGGTTCATTACTTTAAGTTGTAAGATCCGAAATATTGTTGTTCATTTTCTTCCTTGATGATCTATTACTGTCAGTGGGATGTTAATGCAGATAATTGAAACTGGACCCTTTCCTTATACCATATGCAAAAACTAACTCAAAATAAAGATTTAAATCTAAAACTGAAAACTATATAAACAATTGAAAGAAAACCTAGGAAATACCATTTTGGACAGAGGAGCTTGCAAAGACATTATGATGTAGATGCCAAAAGCAATTGAAACAACAACAACAAAAATAATTGACAAATCGGACCTAATTAAACTAAAGAGCTTCTGCACAGCAAAATAAATTATCAGTAAGTTAAACAGACAACCTACAGAATGGGAGAAAATATTTGCAAACTATGTATCTGACAAAAGCCTAATATCCAGGATCTATAAAGAACATAAACAAATTTACAAGCAAAAAACAAACAACCCCATTTAAAAGTAGTCAAAGAATATGAACAGACACTTTTCAAAGGACCGGCACACAGTGAGCAAGCATACAAAAAAAAGTTCAGCATCACTAATCATTAGAGAAATGCAAATTAAAACAACAATGAGATACCATCTCACATTTGTCAGAAGGCCTATTATTAAAAAGTCAAAAAATAACAGATGCTGGTGAGATTGTGGAGAAAAGGAAATGCTTATGCACTGCTGGTGGGAAAGTAAATTAGTTCAGCCATTGTGGAAAGCAATTTAGTGATTTCTCAAAGAACTTAGAACAGAATTGCCATTTGATCCAGCAATTTTATTAATCATTACTCAATTTCATTATTGAGTATTGATCAAGAAGACTTGATCAGGCAAAATAAGGAACTGTCAAACACAGACAGGTAATTTGAAACCACTAAGTCAGAGCACTAAGTCAGAGGAGCTAAAAAAACTGTGAGGTTTCTCATCATGGCAGACCCTACAGATAAGCTGCTTCAGGACTACCATAGGAAGCTACAAGAGCATAAGGGAATTGATGGCCCTTTTAAGGAGTTAAAGGAACAATTAACTCTAGAACTACTCCTTCTCTTTCTCCTTCTCCTTCTTCTTCTTTTTTTTTTTTGATACAGAATCTCGCTCTGTCACCCAAGCTGGAGTGCGAAGGCATGATCTTGGCTCACTGTAACTTCTGCCTCCAAGGTTCAAGGAATTCTCCTGGCCTCAGCCTCCCAAGTAGCTGGGATTACAAATGTGCACCACCACGCCTGGCTAACTTTTGTATTTTTAGTAGAGACGGGATTTCACCATGTTGGCCAGGCTGGTCTCAAACTCCTGACCTCAGATGCTCCACCCACCTTGGCCTCCCTAAGTACTGGGATTACAGGCATGAGCCACCATGCTCAGCCAACTCTAGAACTTCCGATTGAATCTTTCTTTATAGGTTCTATCTTTAATGACACTATCATTTTGTTCAAGAATCATTTTTCTGTTTTTTGTTCAGTTGACCATTTGTATTTTTTCAGCTCCTTAAGCATTCTTGTGACTATTATTTTAAATTCTTGATTACTCAGCTCACAGATCTATGCTTCTTTAGAGATTGTTTCTGGAGTTTTATTTTGCTTTTTTAATTTGGCCATGTTGTTTTCTGTTTCTTTGTAGGTTTTGTAATTTTTGCTAGGATTTGAGCACTTGCAAAACAAAAGTACCTCTTCCTATTTTTGCATACTGAATTCATTCAGGTAAGGACCCTCATCACTCAGGCTGATCATAGTATGCTCTTTTTAAAAAACAAAAAAAAACAAAAAAACTTTTCCAATCTCTTACTCTCCTTCTGTACTTGGCATCATCCCATAGAACTGGGGCTCTAATGTACTTCTCACTTCTTTTTTAACAACTTCCATACTCTGCCACCAGTCCTGTCAGCCATCTAACTCTAATGAGGCAGAAAACAGTTTCTCATGCAGCCTCAAGACAAGCCAGAAAGTTTAACATAGGCTCAACTCTTCTATTTCTGTCCTAAGGGAGAAGCCCTGGTAGGGTGAAGTTTCCTCCTGTTTGATCTGTGTTGTGCTACATAGGGAGAAGAGCACAAGTAGTCATGCTGTTATGAGATCTCTGGGGTGTCAATTTTTCTGGCCAGAAACCTTGGTGGCCATGACACTTTTGCGGGAGTTCTTGTCTTGTGTCCAGGATGAATCAGGTATGCAGACAAGTAAACAGCGAGGAAGAAAAGTTTTATTTAGTGTTAGAACAGCTCAGAGAAGTGATTAACTCCTCTCTATTGGCAGGCTTTCCCCATCCAATGTTCATCTGTAAGCAAAGAGGAGGCTTTGGACAGGGTAACTCCTCTCTGCAGGCAAATCATTGTGATGTCCCGGAAGGTCTCTGAAGTTCTCAGCAGAGAGGGTAACTCCTCTCTCTGCTGGCAGGTCCTCTCTGCAGCTCCCAGTGGAGAGGGTACTCCTCTCTGCAGCTAGTCATCCAGTCTCTCTACCCTCTTCCTCCTCTGGTCATCCTCTGCCCTGCTCTGGCTGAGCCCAGGGCTTTTATGGACCTCAGAGGGGAGGAAGTGCATCCTGATTGATCCATTGGTGGCCATGGGTAGGCCCGGAAGAGGCACCACGAGTCCCCACTCTAGTCTAAGGGACTGGCAGCCCAGTCCTCAGCCTTCAGGCCCTCCCAGGACTGAGGGTGGGGCCTTACTGGGGACCCCACCCACTTCCGCCCAGAACTCTGTCTGCCTCCCACTGCCATTCACGACCTGGGGGCTTGGCTTCAACCATGCCTCCAAGATTGAAGCAGGTGCCAGGAGCAGAGAGAGGCCAGACAGTGGGAGCAGACATCCCTGAGCCTTCAAGGAAAGGGTGTGGAGCAGGCAGTGTGGGGGGGTTCTTCCTGGGGTGCCAAGGGTGCAGGCTGCAGAGACACATGGGTCTTGTGCCTGGGAGGGCAGCCGCAGCTGCACTGGAGAGCTCCAGCCCCACCAACTCAGAAGGGGCAAGGCTCCTGCTTGGCCCTGGCTCCTGTCTGCTTCCAGGAGCCAGAGGCCCAGGTCTACAATGGCAGGAACGGCTGTTCCCAGCTGATCTTGCCTGTTCCTGGCTCCATAAAGAGGACAGGGTTCTCAGATCCACAACTGCAACTTGGGAGCCTGGAATCAAGGATGGGGCTCCTGCCTGCTCAGCAGAGCATGAGGCCTGGGTTTACAGCTGCAGGAAGAGGCGGGGCTTCCACCAGCTCCATGGAGTGTGTAGCCCCAGCCATGCAGTTGATGGCAGCAGCTGTTGTCATCAATGCCAGACACCACAAGTTTTTCTACCCTTTTCACTAGAATTCCTTTTTGGTTTTACACTAACCTGGGTGCTGTAGCTTCACATTTCATCTCTAGAGTTCTAACAGATATTGTCATTGCTATTTTGTTGGTAACTTGATATCTTTGTGGAGGAATAATGGTCTATAGCTTTCTAACCTGTCATCTTGCTGACGTCTACCTTGTTTGTTTGCTTTTCAATAATTTTTTTTTAACTTCTGTCAGGTTTTAGATAATCTTCTAATAGATTCCCTACTTTAATATTTGCCATCACCAACCAAATATTTAAATTACTAATCTGATCATGCTACTTCATTTTTTTTGAAGTAGCCTCTTTGTCTATAGCATAAATTTCAACCTCATGCATATACTTCACCTGGCCTTCCAAGACACATACTTCAAATTTTTCTCTTCATCTTCTGATTCCCTCTTCAGCTCATGTAACTTTGCACCAAAAAATGTCTTCTTTATTCTCCTGTTAATTGATATTTTCACTCTACCGTGATTTAAGTATTATTTTACCTGTCAGGATCATCTCTTTTTACCTTCCCCTACTTATCTTATGATCTACTCAGATTTTGGCTCCTAGGTGAACTGGACCTATGTCAGTTGAATTAAATGATTTCTCCACACTCCTGAAAATGCTCTACCACGGCATTCATCCAATTTTGTTTTACTTACTTGTATACTTGACTATTATTCCCTTTTCTATTATCATTACTTAAAATGAAATCCACATAGTAGGTGCTCAATAATTTTCTGCTGAATAGATACATAAAATAATTGCCTTGAAAAGTACTGTTTAATATTTCCCCAGGACATAATTTTTTTAAAAAATAAAGGAGCAACTGAATTTAAATATTTAAATAAGATGCTCATTTTAATTGAGAACTTTTCACTCCACAACTGCAAAGTTGCCTTTCTCTCTCACACACACAAATCATTTGAGACATCCATTTTCAATATTTTAACACAACCATTAGCAGATATGAAAAATGCTTCTAAATGTTTAGTGAATTCAATAGCTCAATACTTTTATGTTTTGACAATGTCTTAAAAGAGAAAAGAAAATGAAAATGACAGTTGATATTCGCTGATGTTACTTAGAGATAAGAGTGTTTATTTTTCTTTTCTTTCTCATTGACCTGAAAATTTATCTTCCAGATTTAAATTCCTAAGAATTCTTTTCACATTTTTCAAAGGAGATGTATGCCATCCCTTGTTCAGTCTTGCTTTAAGGTGCCAAGAATTCCTTTCTGCGAGCTCTGCCCAGGTGTGTGCGCATGCTTTCATCCTCCTCGAATTTAGTATATCCCAAATGTAAGCTCTACTATGGTAGCCACTTTTTTATACTTAATGGTCTATCCTTGGTGCCCAGAAATGCCTAGCCAGCAATTAAGAGTAGACACTTGGTAAAGGTCTTAGTGAATACTAATGCATTCTACCTCTTTTTGTTTGTTTTAATATTCTTTTTATCTTCGTATCCACATACTTCATTATCCTGGGTAGTAATTACCAAATATCCATGGTCCATGCTATTGGGCCTATCTTGCATTAGTCTGTGTATTAGTTTTAAATTCTTTCTCACCTCTTCCAGCTTCCAGTGAATGCCAACATTGCCTAATTTATGACTGTGTCACTTTTATCTGTGTCTCAGTGGTCACCTTACCTAATCCTGTCTGTATGAAGTTTCACTTTGTCTTCCTCTTATAAAGGCACATATAATTGCATTTAGTGCCTATCTGGTTAATCTGCAATAATCTTCCCATCTTAAGATCCTTAGTTAATCACATATTTTGACATGTAAATCAGCATTTACAGAGTTCATGGATCAGGGCACATTTTTCAGCCTACCATAGTCTGTTTCTATAGGACTTGGGCTAAACCTCTAATTAAAGATTACTGTTCAATTAGATGAGTAAGTAATATTTTTAATAATGATATGTGCAAATAAAATAATGTTTTAGAACATTTTTCTGGAAGTATGAGGGTTTTGTTTTGGTTTTTAATACCTAAAACTGCAGATTTGCCTTTCCCCTTTACTAACAAAATATTCTACTTAGGAATATGAGTGATTGAAACATCTTGAGTGAAATTCTAACATGAATTCTTTCTTTATGTTTCCAACCTAACATTAAGCACAAAATATTTTTGCAATTATTTTACTTATTGCAAAATATATTTAATGCATGGCAATAGATGGGGAATGTCATCCCTAACTACTAAGTATGTTACCAAAACTCTGTTTTTTCTTTTACCCTGAGGAAGAATGAATAATGTATAAAGATGCAGGTAAGAGACCTGAGACACTTTTTATTTTATTTTATTTTATTTTATTTTATTTTATTTTTTTGAGACGTAGTCTCGCTGTCTCCCAGGCTGGAGTGCAGTGGTGAGATCTCTGCTCACTGTAAGCTCCAACTCCTGGGTTCACGCCATTCTCCTGCCTCAGCCTCCCCAGTAGCTGGGACTATGGGCACGCCCGCCACCACGCCCAGCTAATTTTTTGTATTTTTAGTAGAGGCGGGGTTTCACCATGTTAGCCAGGATGGTCTCGATCTCCTGACCTAATGATCCACCTGCCTCAGCCTCCCAAAGTGCCGGGATTACAGGCATGAGCCACCACACTTGGCCGATTAATATGGTTAAAATTTTGGCTGTGGGTTTTGATTTGCATTTCTCTGATGGCGAGTGATGATGAGCATTTTTCATGTGTCTGTTGGTTGCATAAATGTCTTCTTTTGGGAAGTGTCCGTTCATATCCTTCACCCACTTTTTGATGGGGTTGTTTGTTTTTTTCTTATAAATTTGTTTGCATTCTTTGTGGCAATTCCTCAAGGATCTAGAACTAGAAATATCATTTAACCCAAACATCCCATTACTGGGTATATACCCAAAGGATTATAAATCATGCTACTATACAGACACATGAATATGTATGTTTATTGTGGTACTATTCACAATAGCAAAGACTTGGAACCAACCCAAATGTCCATCAATGACCAACAGGATTAAGAAAATGTGGCACATACACACAATGGAATACTATGCAGCCATATAAAAGGATGAGTTCATGTCTTTTGTAGGGACATGGATGCAGCTGGAAGCCATCATTCTCAGCAAACTATTGCAAGAACAGAAAACCAAACACTGCATATTCTCACTCATAGGTGGGAATTGAACAATCAGAACACTTGGACACAGGGTGGGGAACATCACACACTGGGGCCTGTCATGGGTTGGGGGGAAGAGGGGAGGGATAGCATTAGGAGATATACCTAATGTAAATGATGAGTTAATGGGTGCAGCACACCAACATGGCACATGCATACATATGTAACAAACCTGCACGTTGTGCACATGTACCCTAGAACTTAAAGTATAAAAAAAAAAAAAAAAAGTTTGGCTGTGTAATATTCAAGTAGCTATCTTTGGAGGTATTTTAGAAAGTAATGCAAAATGTACAGTCAAGGCAAGGATAGAGAAGGCAAACGTGGATTTGGAGAGCAGAACTTACTTCATACTTTAAAGGCCTGGGAGTCGCTGTGCGTTTTTTAGCAAACAGAATGTTTGGAGAGGCAGGTGGACAGGCGCATGCAAAGATAACCACAAAACTACTTGATGCCCCAACGTCTGTGGATAATCTGGAGCAGTTCCCAAATACTGGTCTATGGACCAGTCCAGATACTCAGACTCTTCTAGGTCTGTGAGGAAATGGCAAATGCTCTATAAGAAAAGCAAGTGTAAACTCATTTATACTCATCCAAGTAATAAATGTCTTCAAAGAGCTAAAGTTTGAAGTTTAAAGTAAATCTTCTATACAGATATTAAATCCTTTCTAGTTTTGGGTGGCAAATGATATTTCTTTTTGAGGTAATGGTGAGAGCATTTGCCACAGGGTTACACACAGGATGTTCATATAGCTTCTACAGGTATTTAAGTGCATGGGAAATACAGTGGCCCCACAACTGTACTAGACCTTGTCAGCTGTGGCCACATCATATTCATCTTTCCCTTTCCTAGGGACACCCTGATCTCCTTTTAACAAATATGTTTCTTTGTGTGTAGATTTGGCAGAATGATAAATTTAGATACTCATGTTCAACGCTAAGAGTCTTTGATACCAGATCTACTGTCTTCCCCCCATCCGAGTACAAACTATGAAGCAGATGCACGGCAACTGGAGACTCTTTTGTTTTTATTTTTTTAAGCATCCTGGTTGCATGTTTGCTGCTGTGGTTTCAGTTCCTTGGCTTGCTGGAAGCTCTCCCTTCCACTCCACTCCCTAAGCTCAGTTTTCCTTCTAGTATGTCACCTTTTTTTTGTTTTGTTTTGTTTTGTTTTCCTTTTTGAGACAGAGCCTCACTCTGTCATGCAGGCTGGAGTGCAGTGACACGATCTTGGCTCACTGCAACCTCTGCCTCCTGGGTTCAAGCAATTCTCCTGCCTCAGTCTCCTGAGTAGTTGGGACTACAGGTGCCCGCCACCTCACTGCACCCAGCTACATTTTGTAATTTTAGTAGAGACAGTGTTTCACCGTATTGGTCAGGCGGGTCTCAGACTCCTTACCTCAGGTGATTAGCCCACTTCAGCCTCCCAAAGTGCTGGGATTACAGGTGTGAGCCACCATGTCTGGTCAATAACTTATTTAATTTATCCAGATTTTTCTTTAATTGCAGTCATACTATAAACTAGCTGATATGTTTAACAAATACCTATGCAAACTTGGAAGTAATTGCATATTTTCTAGAGCTGATAATAAAACCTGCTTCAGAGGGTCAAGAACATTAAATGAGTTATTATATATAAAGTACTTAGCAGGTAGTTAGCTACTTTCGTATCATCATTGTTACTGCTATATAGGTTGCACAATCACAAGGCAAAAAAGACATTAAAAAACATGAGTGCCTTCCCTATGACTGTCAGGTATTCTTATAAAAGCCAATAGAGTTAAAGGATAAAAGCCTAACGCTTTACCCTCATATGTCCAACAGCCACCTTTAAAATCAATTTCCAAGCGTAAGGCATGACCTTGGCTTGGAAATAAATTGAATTAATTTTCAGCACCTGCTTCTAAGCCTTGCTTTTTAATGCTGACTCTCACTCACCCAATATCTTTAGCAGTTTAGCTTTTTTCAAAATCCCCACATAATTCATTCAAATAAAATTCTCCAGTACATCAAAATTGTTCAATTTAGTGGACTTTCTTGACAGTGGGTTCCCCATAACAAAGTGCTTTCTTTCTCAAACTGCATAGAAATCAGGGAAAATAACATCTTAGTTCCCCTCCCCAATCCAGAAACTAAACCAGGCAAAAATAGAGAAAGCAGAGTGAGCAGCTGCTTACTCTGACTGAATATATGACAGAATTTATTAATAACCTGATTAAACAATCAATCAATCAATCTACTCTGATGATCTCTCTTCCCTGGCTAATAAATTACCAAATTAAAGCAGAAGAAAATGTGAACGCAACCTAAAAAGCAACAAAATATTATTTTACTCACGTTATACATTTTGGCCCTTTAATCTCATGCTTCTTTTCATGTGGTGTTTGATTCCAGTGGGCAATTTGAATATATGGATGGGTTTCTTTTCCCATAAAGTAATTAGGGTGTCTCAGATAGTAAGCTACACTGAAGAGCACATACTGATGAAAGGTTTCTGCTTTCACGTCCGAAGAGCCAACCTTAAATCTCTTCTTCTCCTCCCTATGGTGCAAACTGCATGTAATTGAGAATGTTTCTTACAGAAACTAGAGAAAGCACTTGTGCAAGAATTTTACTACATACAGCTCACTGAACCTGGCCCATCTAGCACTTTGATGGCTCATCTACAAGGAATGAAAGTCACATGGGCACTCACAGTGCTCAACTGTGACACTTATACCTGGGATAAGACTGCTCAAGATAGTAGTAGTTTTGCCCAGCAGCCTAAGTATGATGCCTGTAAATACAGAAAGACATAGTTTTGGATTATTATTTTGCCTTGATTTAGGTCTTCAGATTTTTTTTTCAGAAAAGAGACCTTTTTATTACACACAGAGATCAATAGCTTATATTCACAGTCTGGTTGTGATGGCTCAGAATCAAGCTGTTTGCTGGCATGTTTCCTTGAACACTGACAAGTTTTGGGACGGGAGGAAGAGAGGTGGCCCTATTAAGAAATAAAGATTAAAAAACATAAGAAAAGGAAAAAGAAACTACACGAATTACTGGTCTGTCCTGCTTTCCTTACTGCTTTTGGTTTCACCTCTACATGGATTTTACTTAAGAACACAGAGTGAAATAGATCTGGCTGTTTCCTAGGCTAGCACCTTTAGCTCACGCAGTCTTTTTGTCAGGTCTAAGAACACATAGAGATTACATCACTTTGGAGACATTTAGCTTGGGTTGGAAAGTTTACAGATAGTTTTCGCCTTTCTACATGAAGATTCTGCAGTGCTATTTTCTGCAGTATGATAAACAACATGGTCATCATTCATTCATTTATTATGGGATTAGTGCCTTATAAAAATGTCCCTGGCAAGTTAGCTAGCTCCTTCTACCATATGAGTACCAGTGAGAAACTGCCATTTATAAACCACAGAATGATCCCTCACGAGACACTAAATCAGCCAGTGTCTTAATCTTGGACTTCCCAGCCTCCAGAACTGTGAGAAATAAATTTCTGTTGTTTGCAAATTACTCTTTTTCGGCATATTGTTAGAGCAGCTCAAATTAACTCAGGCAGGTGTAAGCACTGAGAGATAGAGATCACTGGAATCCATGTCAGAATCTGACTGCCTCACTACCAAATATTAGAAATTATATTTTCTTTTGTGTCCTGGGCAATACGCAACCCATATTGTTTTAACTGTCTGGTGACTCCTCAATCATCCTCTCAAAAATCTTTTCAATGTCACTTAAATTATTTGACTTGTTCTTTTTCACCCTTTATTCTCTTAAACTACATCTGTATAATCATTTCTTACAGTTCCAATTATCTTCTCTATGGTGATAAATCTCAAATCTACATCTCTAACCCAAATTTCTTAACTGAGTAATCGATACTGTATATGATGAATCAATTAAACCTGATATTCTTTTCCATATACCACCCACAGAGACCTCCATCCCATCATATCCAAAAGTGAGATCACCATCGTGACACTGCTCCTCCAATATTTGCAGTTCTGGATCATTGAAGTTAGAAACCTGGGAGTCCTTTTGTATCCCTTCATCACTCCACACTGCCAGTGTGTCATGGAGCCTGTTGATTTTAGCTCCAAACATATCTGTCCAATTAATCACTTTATGTTCTTAGACTACTCATTGTATTTCCTTGTTCCCATGCACATTTTAAATGAATTAATGCAAGAGTCTTGGCACGCTTCCATTTGTTACTCTCAAAATATTAGCAGATATATGTTAACAGCAGGGTTTGCTGCATACTTTGTGAGGCCCTTGGCAAAATGAAAATTAGGGACCCTTGTTCGAAAGTTGGCAAGAAGCTCTATGAACTATACTAAACATGCATTTCTTTTCTTCCACAGTCTCTCTTCTCTCTGTCTCTCTCTCTTTCTCTCTCACTCTCCTCCTTAATGATGATTTTTCTTTTTATTTGTCATTTAATGTCACACTCCCTACAGCACGGGAATATTTGCAGGGTGAGTGAAGAACGTCACAGGCACCGAGGTCCAGCCCCGTGATTCTTCACAGAGCATGTGCATAACCCACCAGCATCTGATTTCTCCTCCTAGTACCTGATAGATATGCCCTGGTGGAGTTGAGAAAGGCAATCTCCCTCCCATGGATCTCACCCTCATCACATAACAGGCCAGTGACCACCAAGGGATAGGGGTATACTAACAATGGCCATATGCTTTCGCTTTTCCTTTCCCTTTCCCAGTTGTAGAGTTTTAATGGATTAAAAAACTTTTTATTGGCTGCTTCACAGTGCCTTATGCCTGTAATCTCAGCACTTTGGGAAGCCAAGATGCTCCTTGGGAGATTTCTGAGTGCTGATCACGAGGTCAGGAGATCAAGACCATCCTGGCCAACATGGTGAAACCCCGTCTCTACTAAAAATACTAAAATTAGCTAGGTATGGTGGCACGTGCCTGTAATCCCAGCTACTCTGGAGGCTGAGGCAGAAGAATCACTTGAACCAGGGAGTCGACATTTGCAGTGAGCCAAGATCGCACCACTGCACCCCAGACTGGAAACAGAGGGAGATTCCTTCTCAAAACGAAAAAAACAAAACAAAACAAAAAACAACAACAAAAAACTTTTTATTAATTCGTTTTACTCCTTAGTAGTTTCAAAATTATACAGTATTTGCCATTCTTCTCTTGACTACTTTTAAAATTTATATATAAGCACACAAATATATACACACAGGTATGTTTTTCTAACTATTCCCAACTTTGAAACAAAACAAAACCCTTAATTGATTTTCACCTACCATTTCCACCTTGTCCTTCCATATTTCTTAAATTTGAATACCACTATTTCTCTTAATTCTATTTTCTTGTAATTTTGGAAATCATTTTTTGTTCTTTTGGAGTGAATAGTCCATTTTTTTCCAGATAAATGTTTTGAGCCATTGCATGCCTGAAAAATGTGCACTCATTCCCCTGTCTAATGTGAATGATCATATATCTAGATAACACCCTATCTTTGCAGGCACTGTTTTGTTTTTTCTCATTCTATGTTGTTGTAGGTAAGAAATCTAAGGCTGTTTGAGTCTCATTTCATTGTAAGTAGAATGTTCTTGTTTTAGGTTAGTTTTTTTAACTTTAAAGATTATTTAAATTATAATTGAGGTTCAAAAATTTCACCAGATTAAGTTCAGATGTGAATGTTTTACTTTTTTTTTGCTCAACCCCTGGCAGACCTACTCAGTCTGAAAACTCAGGTCTTTACCAAGATGCCAGGATATCGTGCATTCTTAAGTTAGGGAATAAGTTCTAATCTTTTTGAAAGATGTCAGTAGGTGTCTAGTTGGTTGTAATTAACATCTTCACAGCCTTGCCCTCCTTTAATGCCTTCATAAATCCTTCATAATCATTGCTCCTCGGATACATGTAAGCATATTGTGCTATGAAGCCAATGACAATTATTACTTATGGTTAGTAATTTCTATCAAATTCTTCCCCGTGGGAGCAACCAAACCCCTCGCTCAAACCCCCCTTTCTGTGTAGGACATAGCTCAGAAAATAACTAGTCAGTGATCATCCAGGGCCATACTGGTCATTAATGAATTTGACACAATTTATCAACAACTCTGGTTGGGCAAGAATTTTATGTAAATGAACAGGTTGAATCCGCATGGTATGAAGAAATCAAGGCCACTTTAAGACCATGACGTTAAAATCTTATGGAGCATTTTGTTTCTCTCTGGTCTTACGTATATTAAGTCATCACCTGACCTTATTGTTTACCTGGTTTTTATTTTTCCAGCTGGTCGTGCCCTCATTGATCTGCTCTCATTATAGGAACACCTCTATCTATATCTATTTCTTGTTTTGTGTGTGTTTACTGCTCCTTGGGAGATTTCTGAGTGCTGGAGTCATTGGCTCTGGCTGCATAAATTGGTGAGCTGAAGCTGCAGATTGGGAGCTGTCTCAGCTGCACTCTCAGGGTTATAAATGATGCTGTCTGACTGGAGGACACTGCATTAATGAACATTATGGATAGGCCTGTTCTATTTCAGAACCACAATTTTCAAGCCAATCGCTTGTATCCGAGACAGGGGAGATTGTAGAAGGCTGTGGTAGAGGGAAAGGCTTTATCCGTGTTTTCAAAGAAAAATAAACTTAAAATAACACATGAAGTGACCAGATATGTTAGAAATGGAAGAGAGTCACACACCGGGGCCTGTAGTGGGGTCGGGGTGGGGGGGAGGGATAGCATTAAGAGATATACCTAATGTAAATGACGAGTTAATGGGTGCAGCACACCAACATGGCACATGTATACCTATGTAACAAACCTGCACGTTGTGCACATGTACCCTAGAACTTAAAGTCTAATGAAAAATAAAAATAAAATTAATTGAAGAGAGTCAAGACACGCTGGTGAAAAAACATCTAACTATTTTCCTTTGCCAAATAGCCTATTAAACCTCAAAGTTTCATTTTACTATATGTAATAGCTTTTTAAAAAATCTTAAAGCTGCAAGTCCATTATGTCCAATTCTTTCTCTTTTGAGGAAATAAAATGGAGGTGCACTGTGCATGATAAGGCTAAAGTACATTTTATAGCTAAAGGGAAATAAGGGAAAGCTATCCTGGAGCAGACAAAGATGCAGAAGAAAAGACGAGATAGACGGTTGACTCTGGTTCACTATAAGTCAGGGAAGTTGTTGTTTAGAAGTCACTATTAGGAGGGTAATGAAGAGGCTTATGGAAGTGACTTGCCAGGTTAATGCCCTTGATGTACTTGCTTTATTATTTTATTTACTCTCGTTTCTTCAAGGTAAAATTATGAGGATTAAAATACATCTCAGGAAGACCTATAATATCCATACTGAAAACTGAGGAAGGAACAGTAAGTGAAAAAGTTTAAGACTTGGAGCTTAGGACATCAGGGCTGTTTCCTCTCCTGACACTGAATGTGATCTTAAGTATGTAATTTAACCCTTCTAAACTAGATAATCCTCATCGGAAAAGAATGTGACAATAGTTCTCTTACACTGATGTTGAAGGATTAATGCAATGATATGTTTTAGTACCAACCACAGAACCTGACGCATTGTAAGTGATGAATAAATACCTGCCTTTTCTTTTGTTCTATCCTTCCTGTTAGGTCACTTCCCATTAGTTCTGCCTGCCATTGGTTTCATTTTTAAATATATATTTTATGAGGGTGTTTTGTTTTGTTTTGCTTCCAGTCCAGTGTTCATAGTTAGCACTTGAGATTCATAGTATAAGTCTTATAAACCAGTGCAGCATTCATTAATTCAGCCATTACCATGTGACTGAAGGAAAACAGTGGGTCATTTTCACACTGACAATTTTGAAGCCACCACTGCTAAGACTGAAATGATTTGGGAAAGGGGATCATTTTAAGCTAATGGCGTTCAGTCATGTTTTCAATTTAGAGACCTTCTTCTAAGTATCAGCTACAACTGACACTTCACAGAAGATAGCAAATCAACCTGATTTCAGATCATTTAATATAAGAAGAAAAAATGAACAAGCAGCTTTATGTCATTGTAATTTTCACTGTTTAAGTCAAGATGGATAAAGATAGAGGATCAGAGACTTAAAATCTGACCTAATCAGTGAAGTTCCTCCTGGCTAAAGAACCGGAGGGTTATTGTTAAAATCCTTAAGGAAGGAGCAATAAGATGTCAAAGTTAAGCTTTTTAGACAATAGACACTTACACATTAAGAACATCAGGGCATGATCTGTTCCCCAAAGGGCTTACACAAGTTCCCAAAATTGATCTCACTTCTAATTTCTTTCTCGCGTCTTGGGAGTAGAGTGTGGTTATGAAATGATGAAGTCTCCTTATGCAAATCACAAGTGCCTGGGCTCAACTCCAGTCCTTAACATGGAATTACAGTCAATACACCATGCCAGCATGTCACTAAGGCAATGTAATGTTTAACAAACAAACAGTAAGAACAATTTGAGTTAAATGTTTTTCTCTCTTAGCGTCTGGATGGCAAAATCTGATATGTAGAACAAGCCCCTTTACTAGGACTTGTACTATATCCTCTCTGCTGATTGGAAGTTACAGCAAAAAGTTTTAATTTATGAATAAGTTTTTGTAGCAAAATCATCTGGTGGCATTATGGAAAAAGCAGCAACAGATTGCTTCTGTAAGGTGCTGGGTGATCCTGTGGTCAGCTGATATTTGCCACAGAGCACTAGTGTCTGACCATGATGCCAAGAGCAAGTGAGGTGGCTCCTTCATTGGCTCCTCATAGGCTTTTCTGCTTAGGATTTCGTCCACCACTGTCTAGCTTACCCCCAAATGTACTTTAACTTCTCTCATGTGTTCGCATTGACAGGCCCATAGGGTGACTTTATCTTGACGTATATTAGAAGCACAGCAATACCTAGCAGATGTTCCATAAACAGTATTTATGGAAGTCATATATCTCCACAGTGATCACACCACGCAATGTGTAGCATAGCTGCAATTAGGGAGATCTATGACAGGTGCATTGTTTTATGAGGTGTCATCTCGGTCCTGAGCAGGAAAATCATAAGCCCATAATGTTTAGATGTTCACTTTTTAGTACATATGATTTATTCACCAAGACAAGTAATCTCAACAAGTATCTATTCTTCAGTGCATTTTTTTTTTTATTTATTCAGTCTTTCTTTTTTTTCTTCCTTTTTTCTCTTCATGAATGCCTTTTATTTGTTTATTTATTTTACTTTTTCATTGCATTTACCTAGAAGTTGTGTGTACTTCAATCCAAGTAGACAGTGATAATAGTAAAAGAAAAAAAGCACTAATTATTTGTGAGGCACAATGCTAAGTGCAATGAGGAAAATAGTTATGGTAACAAAGTCCTTATTCTCAAGGAAGTTATCCTAATTAAACATGCAAATTTGTACTCACATATATAGAGCCACATAATGATGGCAATACATATCAAGGGATACTATGGAAGCTTAGACAGAAAAATTTCCCTGCCACCCTTACACAAAAAAGTTTAAATAAGAAAACAGGTGACAGTTGAATTGGGCCTTGAAGAGCAGCTAAAGTGTTACAGAGAAAAATAAAGGATAAGAAATCAAAATAGATGGAATAAAATAGAATATTGGGAGTTGGGGAGTGGATCTCAACATTTGAAAGTATTTTTAAGGAATTGTTACTAGAGATTGGTGATATAATTAGTAGCAAAATCAAACTAAATAAAAACCAAAATGGAAAAATCAGCAGGTGGTAAATGATTTGGGAGTATAGTGATACATAGTTTATATACATATTGATTTTTTTGGGACAGAAATGAAAATTCAGAGCTAGATTAGAGGATAAATATTGGAGACATAGACACAAAATGTTGATATCTGGAAACAAGAACTAATGTTTTGGGAAGATAGGAAGATATGACTTTATAGCCTCATACATAACCTTTAGGAGAAAGTAGGTATAAATCATATCGAGTGGTGAGAAGAGGAGTAAGTCAGGATGTTGAGAACGCAAACTTGTTAAGAGCTGAGAGAAAGCAAGCAAGTGGAAAGTTGAGTTAGTGAAAAATTATGAAAGTCAATGATAAAGGGATCATTATGTCAGATGCTGCAGAATCAAAGAAGATGAGGACTTAGAAAGGACTGACGTGTATAATTAGAAAGAGAGTGGAGCATAGGGTTTAATTAATTATGCATATATTGGGTTTGTACCCTTGCTTTCCACACTAGTTGTGTGACCTCAGGCAAGTCACTTAGCCTCTCTGGTTCTCCACTCTTATTTATAAAATAGAGTTGTCATTAGGAGTAAATATGGAAAATAATTTGAAAATACTTGGTAAACAGTAAGCATTATAAATACATTTTTATCCCCTTTCTCTTTCTGCAAATTATCTTTCTTACTCCCATTTGTGCAAGGTGCATGAAGGCTGATCTAAATGGTGGTTCCAGGTCCTGAGTCCCCATGACCTTTCAGCTCAAGCACACCCAACACTGATCAACTCTGGTTCTGTAGTATTTTGTTTTACTTTTATTCCCCCTCCTAATTTCCATCAAAAAGAACTTAACTGGCACAACCACATTATGTTTCTTCCCCCAGGCCACTCAGCCTTGGCCAGGCATCAGGGTCAGGTGGCAATAAACTCTGCTCCTTTAGAGATGTGGGAAGCGCAGATTGTCTAGAGTTGGATTGTTAGTGGGGTCTGATTGTCATTTTTCTGTTCCTTTCCTTCCCCTTTCCCCTCTCCCCTCTCCTTCCTTCCTTCTTTCCTTCCTTCCTTCCTTCCTTCCTT
>NW_012118488.1:7956747-8043272 GCF_000951035.1 Colobus angolensis palliatus
TTTCTTTCTTTCTTTCTTTCTTTCTTTCTTTCTTTCTTTCTTTCTTTCTTTCTTTCTTTCTTTCGTCTCTCTCTCTTTCTTTTTTTCTTTTCTGTCTTTTTTTTTTTGTTTTGACAGAGTCTCACTCTGTCACTAAGGCTGGAGTGCAGTTGGAGTGCAGTGGCATGATCTTGGCTCACTGAAACCTCTGCCTCCTGGGTTCAAGGCATTCTCCTGCCTCAGCCTCCCTAGTAGCTAGGACTGCAGGCATGTGTCACCATGCCTGGCTAATTTTTTATTTCTTTATTTTAGTAGAGACAGGGTTTCACCATGTTGGTCAGGCTGGTCTCAAACTCCTGACCACGTAACCCCCTTTTCGGCCCCTAAAGTGCTGGGATTACAGGCATGAGCCACCGCCACTGGTCTGATTGTCATTTTTGTGTGTGTGTGCGCCAAAGGAATAGATGAATGTTTGAGAGGACCAAATGTAAATTCTGGGTTCAGGCTGCCACCTTTTGTTTATGTCCTCTTAGTAGACAGGATGGTATTTGTTCATAGTCATATTGTAGCTTACAGCTCTAGTCAAGCACATGGCTTTATTCACCAAAACGTAATGGAGATGGAGCCAGTGGTAGGACATCACTTGATACCCATTCCATCCTCTGGCATCTCTGCCGTCCATCATTATTGTGAGATTGCTAGACTCTTCAGCCTGAGGACAGAATCTAAATTCAGACAGTACTGTGTTCCAAGACAGACTCCTTCACTTACTCTAAGTGACTTTGGTTGGGTTCCTTAGTATGCGTGCCTCAGTTTATCTGCATACGAAATAGGAACATATTGACCAGCTCACAGATCTGTTATGCCTAGCACAGTATGATATTTAGTAGATGTACAATAAATGCTCTATCTTCTTGAATAGTGAACACAGATGAACACAACTAGTATATGAGACACTGTAAAACAGAAGAAATGATGCTTTAACAAAAGTTCTAATTCTGGAGTTCTTATTCTCTCTCTGTACTTCTAATTCTAGAGTTTTATTTTCTCTCTATACTTTCCCCAGCTGTGCAACGTTTGAATATCAGCTTTTTTTTTGAAATTCAAAACTTTTGTGTACAAGCAGAAATATTCTTTACCACTATAAATATTTTAGTATGTTATCAGAAGCCCAAGTGAGCTAAGGTGTAGAAAACACTTTACAAAT
Source organism: Colobus angolensis palliatus (assembly GCF_000951035.1). NCBI lineage: Eukaryota > Metazoa > Chordata > Mammalia > Primates > Cercopithecidae > Colobus > Colobus angolensis. The sequence continues at coordinate 7,957,934 of NW_012118488.1, forward strand.
TAGAAAACACTAAATGCAAAGTATCACTAAAATCTTACTTCAGGTATTACTCTTGAATAACTAGAATTTTAAAATGCAGTCCATATAGATTTCATTTTTAAAAACACCATTAAAGTAGGTTCTGGGATAAAATGTGTTTATCTTATCTCCTAAACAGAGATTTTTTTTTTATGCTTCGGGCAAAATACGATGAACAGATGGGCTTGGGTTTGCTGTATACTGTTTAAGATTTAAAAATGCTTTTAAAACATGTTTAAAATGGGAGATTTTTTTTTTTAAAAAAACCTATACTTGAAAATGTTCTTCAAAAGTAAAAGGGATATTTTATAATACTGAGATAGCATTTAGCCTGGCCAATGGTTTGCTATAGCTGATTAGCAGCTGCCTACTTTCAACAGTGCTTGCACACTCTGGTTTGCCACAGTTTCTACTAATTGTTATTACCCCACACACTGAAACTGAGTGGCACTTGCTATTTATCACCACACATTATTCCATTCCACATGTGCCACATTGTTCTTCATAAGCCAAGTCTGCTTCATTATTTACTTTATCCCTCTTATCATTGTAGGTAATCAGGTTTGTGATCCCTGTCCTAATATATGCACAGCTAACTCATTGCTTTTGCATAAAGCATCCATTTCCTAATTATAACACTAAGGAAATAATCTGAACCTCCAATAAGATGTTATGCTGAGAGGCAGAAAAGTAGACTATTATTAATCAGAAATAATTCCAAATATAAAGTTAAAACAAATGTTGCTTTCTTCTTGTTGAACAGAAAATTCATCAATTTGAATATGCCACTCTTAACAAATGCCTATTAATGTATATTTTTCTACATTTAATATACATTTTTCCTTTTTATAAAACTAATATTGCACTGAAGACACCTATGAAAGGGATTTGTGGAGTCTGTAATCTCTAATATACTATGTAACATATTTTGTATGTTTTTATTTGTCTAGAAAGAAGGTCCTCAGTTTTACTTACATTCCTAAGTAGGTTGGTGGCACCAAAAGGCAAGAGTCACATTACTACAGAGAACTGAAGAAGGTACTTTAACCAAACTCTCTGAGTCTGTGTTAAACTTTAATACTCGTGAAAACAAGAAATAAATTTTCTTAGTCAATTTTGATTTTGAATTTTAATGGGTTGAGGGCAGGGATATTATACAAAAGAAATCTGTGCATGTGTGTGAGTGTGCACGTGTGTGTGAGTGTGTACTTGTGTGTGAGTGTGCATGTGTGCATGCATATATTCTTGTGATTTATGAAAATGTAATGGAAATGTAGGATAAATCTAGCAATAGGGTTTGCATTCAATGAAATCATTTTCAGATGCTGCATATACTCATTAGGAGACAATTTTCCATTGGTCTCTCCTGTTTCATCACAGCTTGGAAGCAGAGGCACTAACTTCCCTTTTACTCTGAATTATCGTTGCAAGGATGCATAGCAAACAGCCTTGGAAGATAGAGATGGTATCTCCTTATCAGTAGAGGGCAGGTTTGCCTACTGTCCAGTGTCATAATGATGTTTTCCTTTAAAGAAAATTGCCTAAAGGAAATTTTGTTTCTTCTTTTTGTCCAACTAGGATAAAATCTTAGATGCTTCATGGTTTTTAACAATACTCAGCTCCACCAAATCTTCTTTGTTAGAGCCCTTCGTCTTAACCACTAGCCTTTTATTCCTTATTCTGCTTCTCTGGGGTCAATACCTCCACCTACATCGGCATAATCCACTATCTTAGGCTTCTCTTTCCACTGAGAACTGGGAGCCAAATTACATTTAGTTTCAGCTGATTCAAGTCTCTAACCCATTAGGGCATTACTGACATCTCAGAATTTTATTAAATAGTATTCCAGTTGAGAATAAGAATATAAGTGGGGGAAAGGCATATCCTTATCTTAAGATTGACATTTTGTTTAAGAATAGAATATAAATGTATACAATCAGTGGATCTTGCGAATCCCCCACATCCAGATGTTTGTCGGGCCATAGGGCTGGCAAATTTATTTAGCCTTGAGAAATGTGAGGTGACAGGATAGCTTTTTAAACTCTCAGAAGTTCTCAGATGAAGCAAAAGGATATGAATGTGCCATACAAAGTGGGGTTGTTATATTGATTTTTTTTCCACTGTCATGCACCTTATCCTTCTGCAACACTTTAGTGACTTAAATTTAGGATATTAAATGGCGGTTGCTGAATGCTCCCCTAACATATCAATTCTTCCTTCACTTATATAAAGGCACAGGGGAGGTCAAAGTGAACAGAAGCAAAAATGGAAATAGGAGATGAAGTTTGCATTAGGATGATGTGTCATGTTGCTTTCTGCTTACTTTGATTATGATATGTCAGGAAGGCTAACTAAGACTATGGAAAATAGAAGGTTTTAAAAAATGATTTAAAAATTTAAAGGTTTTAGTTTTAAGTTAAAGCTGAGGAAACAAATTTCTTCTAGTGTATTGCATATGCATCAATATGCATGCTTTTACATGCATATGTCTCTATGGAAAAAAATTGAAAGATATAGTTTATAATTAAGGGAATATTCTCCACAGATATTTTATTTCTCATTTCTCCTTTTATATCTCTGATCTGTTTCACTTCTGATTTAAGCCTTCATGTCAAGATTTTCCCTTTGGGAGGTTTACAAATGATGACCCAGTAATATTAAGATAGTTAATCAGAAGCCTGCCTTCCAAATACAGTAAAAGTGTAATCAACTAGAGAAATACTATTGAGATTCACAATCTACCCCCACTGTCCTTTGACAGATGTGATATCTTATTGTTCAATTTTGCAACACTGTATATGTTTCATTTATTTTTCGCCAAGTGAAAAGGAATTAAAATTTAATTTTATGTTGAAAATTGTTTTGGAAATTCAAAACAACTCGAGGTAACTGGAAATGCTCCTGGGGCCAGAGGCTGGAGGTGGAAAACAGGCAGAGAGTTCAAAAACAAGGATGAAATGCATGGTGTCAGATTCAGGAGTGCTTTCTTAAGCATACTAACTCCTTCCTGAGGTGGACCAAACTTCTGCACATCAAATAGATACTATTCTTAGACCCCTTGGGAATAAAAAAAATCAGAGCCTACAAAGTTAACGTAGGTAGAATCAGAGATGCATGCTACTGTATACACCATTCCTCAATCAAAGAAAAATCACATAAGAACAATGTATCAGATAGCATTGCTTTTATTACAATCTGTACTTTCTTTTCACCTAAACTGGAGCATCAAGTGATTGAAGTTGGAGATATTTAGTTATTTAACAAATAAATAAGCCTATATCTATTAGACAATAGCAAATAGAGAAAACATATCTCTTAATTAATTTAAGTGAGTTTTATTCAGAGACTGTTATAGTTCAGATTTGGTGCTTAGTACTAGGAACATGTTGATGAATAAAATAGATAAGTTACCTGTCTTTGTAAATCTTGCAGCTTAATGGCCTGGGCCTACAGAGACATTGACAGTAGGGAAGAGAGGAAGCAGAATGCCAGTCTATAATTGCTCACCTAGATCTGAAGTAGAGCTGAAAGCAGAAGAAGTTACCAGCAGAAAGAGAAAGGGGAATTGGAAGGATGCAGCAGGAAAGTCTATTGTTCAACCCTACTCAGTTTTACTCTTTCTGGGCACAGGGCAAGGACTTTTTTTTCCAGTCTCCTTGCAGCTAAGTGGAGCAGCATGCTTGGTTAAATCAATGGGCTGTGGGAAGAAATGGGTATGTCACTTCCAAGTCAAAGCATGTAACATCCATAGCTGACATAGCATGACTCTGTGGTTGACTCTTCCCTGCCTCACCAACCTAAAACAACTGTAGTTAAAAGAGTGGAACCATGAGATTGAAGTAGCCTGAAGTATTGAGTAGCTACATGGAAGACAGTTTCCTGGACATTTGTCTTGATTTGTGGTGAACTCTGTGTGACAAAGAAAGCTTTTGTTGTATTAAGGAGAGATGGTAGGGTTCTTGTATCATAACCTACCATGCTCTGGCCATAGAGGAGTTAATGGTCATGTGTTTCTTGACAGTAGATATGAGGTGCTGAAAAAAAGAGATTGAGAAGGAAAGGGGAGACTAGAGAAGAATTTTTGCATTCTTGAAGCCAGTAAGTGGAATTATAGAAATCCCTGTTGATTTACAGGAAAGTGTACCTAACCCAATTTCAATTTGTTTTCCAAATGAGAAACAGATTGGAAAATTACTTAGAGTGCAACTTTTCTTAAGATGAAGAAATGAAATATTCTCTATGATCAAAAGAAGGATATAGATACACTAAGTCTGGAAGAGGTTTTGTTTGATCTGTTACCATCTTATCATATTAGCAATTTTAATTTTATTCATATGAAATATTCAAGTACAATGTTTTGTGTTTGTGTGTGTGTGTATATATGTTTCTCTCTGTGTGTGTGTATGTGTGTGTGTGTGTGTGTAATACAAAACTCAGTTAATTTTATTCAGTTCCACCAGGGAAATTCCAATGTAATTTGTCAACTTTATAATAAAATGGATTTTAGGTGGATGGGTTCAGATCTCTGACTTAGGGAGAAAAAGAAATAATAATTTTCTGCTTTGCTTCAAAGACTGGAAACAAATACAAAACATGCAAAATGTACAAGACATAAGAAGATCAGTAATTTACTTTACAAAAATTGGTTTTTGACTCAGTAGTGGAAAAAAATTTACTTATTTGTGCCACGGTCACTTAGCAGCTCTTAGTACCTAGTTATTTTGGCATTGAAAATCCATTTATTTATTAATTCTATCATTCATTCAATAAATACATATTGGGTAGTTACTATATGCCAGTCAACACTGGACTTTCTGAAAATTTGTCTGAGAACAATGCAGGCATGGTCCATGATCTCTTAAAGCACACATTCTACTGGGGAGAGACAGAATATAACTAATACATCAAAAAGAAAATATCAAGCAGTGATACATACTATAAAGAAAAAATGTAAGGATGGGGATTTGAGTGTCTAGAGGCTTCTTCAGATAGAGTGGTCATGAAGGCCTTTTTGAAGAGATACTTTTAAAACAGAAACTTTAATGACAATAGGGAGACACCCTTGCAAAGACCTGGGGAAGCTTGATACTCCTGGCAGCGAAAATCATAACTACAAGGCACCTTACGTGAGGGTACTTGGCATAGACAAGGAACAGAAAGAAGACCTGCTCCAGCACAGTGAATGGCATGGCACGTGATAGGAGGTTTCTCATTACGTAGCACCTCACACTAGAAAGTAAAGTTTGAATTTCACTCTCAATGCAGTGAGAAATCACTGAGATATTTTAAGCAGGGGGTGAAATGACTGGAATTAATTTCATTTTTAACTTACTAATAACTTTGCACAGAATGAAAAAAATTGTTAAGAATGGAAGTCTGAAGATCAATAAAGGGAGTTATTATAGTAGTCCCAGAGATAGATTAGAAGTGATGGGAATGGAGGGAAATGACACATTTAAAATATATTTGGGAAGTAAAATCAATTAGGACTTAATAATGAACCGGAACTAGGGGTTAAGAGGGGACTCAAAGGTCATTTATTGGCTGTTGATTTAAGCAACAGAATGAATAGTATTTATTAATTTACTGATACGGAGATTACTGAGAAAGGTAAAAGTTGCCGTTGAGAAAGTAGTAAAGGTAGGGGGATGATAGAGTTTTGTTTCAGTGATGTTCAATTTGAAATGTCAGTTCAACATTTGAGAAAATTTGAAATGCCTTTGCAAAATTATCACAGTAAAAGAAGTCTGACATGGCTGACTTCATCTTGCTTCTACCCTCTAAGCTATCTTCACCCATTCCTGGTGGTAGGTCACATGGGAGGAATTTGGATTATAGTTTAACCTTGAAGCAGGGAAAATATAGTCCTCAATAAAACTGATTCCCTCCTTGTTCAGGGACTGAAATTGACTTTGTAAAACCAATGAAAGGCCATGAGAATAGAATTATGAGAGGGGCCTGAATTCTGCTAAAATCTAGGCATAGTTTCTATAATCCCTTACAGTCCAGGAGTCGTATGTTCAGAGGTCATAAGATTTGTGACTTCCTCAATTGCTCCTGTAGATACTATCACTGTTATAACACCCTGAGTGTTTTTTTGTTTTTTTTTTTAATTTTTTTTTTCAGACTGACCTCACCTATACTCCTGACTCATGACTCAACCAGTCCTGGGGCCCCACCCAGAGGCAGACTCAATGCATGAGGACCATTTTTCACACCCCTGTGATTTCTTTCCAAGCCAGTCTGGAGCACCTATTCCCTAGCCTCCTCCCCACCAAATTGTCCATGAAAACCCTAGCTACTGAGCCTTTGTGGATACTGATTTGAATAATAATTCCATTTCCCATGTGGCCAGGCTTGTGTCAATTAAACTCTTTCTCTAGTGCAATGGCATGATCTCAATGAATTGATTCAGTCTAGTCAGTGGGCAGGAAGAACCTAACGGGTGATTACGAGATGATAAATTGGCAATTAGATACAAAAATCTGAAATTAAGCGAGAAAATCATGCTTGAAGAAAAAATTAAGGAGTCAATTAAAATCCATGCAAAGTAATGTAGCTAGAGGGTACTTCCTAGGGAATGAGTGTGCCTTGGTAAGATTGTATGTAAGAAATAACAATTAAAAAAACCTACATTGAGCTGTATGAAACATCTATATTTAAAAGACTGAGAAAGACCAGCAATGAGGATGGAAAAAAACAGACTAACCTATATTTTAAAAGATTAGACAGACTATTCTAGATTAATGGTGTCAGTTGCTACTGAGAGGTCATGTAAAAAGAAAAGAGAGAAATGACAACAGGATTTGGCATCATTGAGGCTATTAGTGACCTTGCCAAGAGCAACTATCAAAGGATTATAGGAACAGATGCCTAAATTATGTACACTGCGGAAAGAATGGAGATTGGCACGAGAAAGTGACGACAGTGACCATAAACAATTCTTTCATGGAAAATGTCGTAAAGACGAAGTGAAAAATGGTATTGTAGCTGAAGGGGCAATATGAGGTCAAGGGAAGCTTCTGTTATGTTTAAAGTAGACATTTCTAAGGCATGTTTTAATGCTTATGAGAGCAATCCAGAAGAAAAGGAGAAACGAATGACTCTAGAGAAAGACAGGATGATGATAGGTGAAAAATCCTTGAGAAAGGGAGAGGTATTAGAATTCAGAGCCTAAGTTAACCTAGGATGAGAGTAGGTATACTTAATCAGATTGTTTCTATTTTCTCAAAGAAGTGTGAGGCAAGACCCTCAGCCTAGCATAAGCAAGAAGGAAGGCGTCTGAAGTCTGTGGAGTGAGGAAATTGCTTTCAGTAGTAACCGATTTGAGTTGAAGTTCAACATACCAGAATGTTTTGTAATTTTTAAAAGGTAGTCCTGATTTTAAAACTAAAGCAAAAAGCACAGTTGCATTTTCCTCCAATGAAGAACATCTGTTTAGATACATGAACAGAGCAGAGAGATAACTGCATTTAATGCACAGTTGACAACAATAGAGAAAAAGAGAAGGAAATTAAGACATTAGAGTAAACTTAATGATGGACTATTGACTTTTGCTGGACTAGTGAGGGAAACTAGAATATGAGAAAAAGTATAGTTAATAAAAAGAGCATTTTTTTATAGTTAATAAAAAAATCTCCAAACGATTTGGAGATCTCGTTGAGATTAAAACAATGCTAGAGAGGATAATGACTGGAAAGAGTAGTAGAAAATGCCAGTTGCTAATATCTGCTTATTCCCCTAAACCCATTTAAAAATTAAAAACGAGAACAGAAAGTTGACAGGGCACATGACTACATGGAAAGAAGACATTTTACAACAACAGCATTCACAAATTCTAGCTGATGTGGATGTGAGTGAATGGGAAGATTTCTTAAAGACGTGATGGCTGGAGCGTAAACAATCATTCTGGAGCATGAAGTGGAAACTTTGTGTTAATGGTAACAGAGGTCTGACATAAGAAGAACCTGGAGGCCTGACGCTTTTGGGAAGCTACCTAACCAGTGTCTGCTTCTTTGAACTTATTTTACATGAGAGCTTCTATCAGGTTTAATTCAGATTTTCATTTGTTCAGTTGGTTGTTTGTTTGTTGTAATATACATCCATACTCAATGCTAAATAATACAGAAGAAAGAGATGTTTCCAGATTGTAATATTCAAATTTAACATTTTTGAAGTGATACAATTATTGATAAATGTAAAGGTCAAAAGTTATAAAATTGAAGGAAAGCTATCACTGAGCATGAAAAGGTCATGGAAGCGACAGGCTTTTTAGCCCATGTATGAGGAAGATAATTCTAGTAGATGAGGAAATCACAGACTTAGAAGGTAAGCAGAGAGGGCAAAATGATAAACTAAGTGCTAAAATCAAGGAATGAGGGAACATAAGCCAGCATTTGCAGAGGGCAAAAATAGAGGTTGTAGGTGACTGTTTGAGAGAAAAGTGGTTTATTGAGAAAAAAAAAAAAAATAGGGACCTAGAAGAGAAAACGTTCTATAGGGTGCTTCCCATTTTAAGGAAGAGGTATGTTGGTTCAGGCTCTAAAGTCAGAATGCAGAGCTACAATATTGAATACCACTTTCGAGTTAAGAACATTAGCAAAGGCCGGGCGTGGTGGCTCACCTAAGTGATCCCAACACTTTGGGAGGCCAAGGTAGGCGGATCATCTGAGGTCAGGAGATCGAGACCATCCTGGGAATGCAGTGAAACCCCATCTCTACTAAAAATACAAAAATTAGATGGGTGTGGTGGTGGGCACCTGTAGTCCCAGCTACTTGGGAGGCTGAGGCCAGAGAATGGCGTGAACCCTGGAAGGGGTAGCTTTCAGTGAGCCGAGATAGAGATCGCACCATTGCACTCCAGCATGGGTGACAGAGCCAGAGTGATACTCCTTCTCAAAAAAAAAAAAAAAAAAAAAGAAAAGGAAAAGAAAAAAGAAAAAGAACCTTAGTCAAGTCATTTAACCTATGTATGCTTCAGTTTTATCATTGGTAAAATGCAGATAATATATTTTAAAAACAAAAAATATATTAAATGAGAATTAAATGAGATAATTCATGTGAAGTTTTTAGTATATTATCTTACAAATTTTTAACGCACAGGATGTTAGCTGTGGTTTTGGTTGTTCTGCTCAAAACATACCAATTACATACCAATTCTAAAATATAACACAATAGATGAATGCTTAGCTCTTCGTCTTTAAGTTTCTAAATGGGGTCAGTTTCTTAATACGCCTCATCTCAATGAGGATCAGTGTTGTAGACACACAATGCGCTACTTTGGACCCCTTCCTTACTGTTTCTTATGGAGTGTCTTATTTGATTAGTGAGCATAGAGAAATGTCTCAGAGCATGTGCCATCCCATTGTAGACTCTTTATCTGTTAGAGACTTAACGACATGTGTTTCCTCCTCTTGCTGTCACGTCCATGAAAAATACGAACATCAGTGCAGGCCTAGGTTAAGCCTGGAGACTTGGATATGCTCCTGGGGTCTGGGTCCTAATGCGCTTGATGGGATTAATCCAGGCTGCAGTTTCTTTTCTTTTCTTTTCCTTTTCTTTTCTTCTTTCTTTTTTCTTTTCTTTTTCTCTTTTTTTTTGAGATGGAGTTTCATTCTTGTTGCCCAGGCTGGAGTGTATGGCGCAATCTTGGCTCACAGGCTGCAGTTTTCTGGAAAAAATGACTGGTAAGTATCTGCTCTCAAAATCCAGCAATCCCCCAAGACAGATGCCAAAGTGAATACAGGGAGTATCATGAAGCCAAGAAGGCCAGGTGCAGTGGCTCATGCCTGTAATCCCAGCTCTTTGAGAGGCTGAGGTGGGTGGATCATCTGTGGTCAGGAGTTCAAGACCAGCCTGGCCAACACGGCAAAACCCTGTCTCTGCTAAAAATACAAACATTAGCCGGCCATGGTGGTGCACACCTGTAATTTCAGCTACTTGGGAGGCTGAGGGAGGGAGAACTGTTTGAACTCGGAGGCGGAGACTGCAGTGAGCCCAGATCATACCACTGCACTCCAGCCTGGGTGACAGAGCCAGACTTCATCTCAAAAAAAAAAAAAAAAAAAAAGAAGAGAGAGAGAGAGGCAAGAATTTCTTCTAACACAATCTATTTAATAATAAAGCTTTTACACAGCTATAACAGATACTTATAGCTATCTTCGATTGTTTTACAATTTTGGGGGAAAGTGATTTATCACTTGAAATGTCCACTATGAGAGTTCCCACAGAGGAAGAGGCTTATGGGGTTTGGACATTCAGAGGTGAGAGATGATGAGTCTCTCAAAACATGAAAGGAAAAAAGAGATCCACAACACGCAGTCATGTGGAAGCAGAAAAAAATACTGTGATAAAGTTCTCAAATGTAAATGACAGTCTACAAAGACTGAATTTTACTGTAATAAAAATAAAAAACAAAACTGGCTGGGTGCCGTGGCTCACACCTGTAATCCCAGCACTTTGGGAGGCTGAGGCGGGCAGATCACGTGGTCAGGAGATCGAGGCCATCCTGGCTGACATGGTGAAACCCCGTCTCTACTAAAAACACAAAAAATTAGCCAGGCGTGGTAGTGGGCGCCTGTAGTCCCAGCTACTCGGGAGGCTGAGGCAGGAGAATGGCGTGAACCCGGGAGGTGGAGCTTGCAGTGAGCCGAGATCATGCCACTACACTCCAGCCTGGGTGACAGATAGAGACTCTATCTTTTGAGGAAAAAAAAAAAAAAATTAAAAAAAATTAAAAATTAAAAAAAAAAAAAAGGCCCAGTGAGCCAGTAATGCCAAGACAGATCCCAGATAGCAAATGAACATTTGCAAATGTTTAACATAACCTTGCTGAAGGGGGTGGGGAGGAAAAGATAAACTAAATAACTTTGAAAAAGTGTTTGACTAGATATTTAAAGGTTGGTAATAAAAATAACTTTATCTAGTTGGAAAATTTGTTTCCCACAGGGTTAGCAATCTGAAACTACCTTAAATGTATATAAGTTTAAATAAATAAGTAAATAAGTTATACATAAGAGTCAGGTTTGTCACTGTAAGATAACTAAATTATTAAATGAGCAAGGGAGGAAACAACAATAAAACTTTATGGTGGCTGTAATATAATTGGAGATAGCCGTATGAACAGTCATGTAAATAAATAAAGATCTGTGTGTATACATACGTTAGTAGTGATGCACATATTTTTTTACCTCTGTCTACTGAAAGGGCCTAAAAATAATGATACCTCAGTAGTAACAAGCATACCCAACAACTTAATTTTGGCTTCCAAGTATTATTTGAGAACAGGAAATTAGACTTTTTGTAAAAATGGGTGATTCTAGAGTTGGGACAGGTAAAATACAAGATGAAACTATCATATCTTTTAATTCCAGAAAGTGAACAACTGGGAAAAAAAAAAATGAGGACTTATTGAAAGGTGCAGAACCCAACCTGAAAGAGCACCCAAAGTCTAAAGTTGGAACAATTTGAGCAACAAGATAAATAATGGTAACATTGGACTATTACCCAAAGAATAATAATTAAAAAAACACACAAGATCATACTCATATAATTAAATAATTAAAGAAAGAAAGAAATGGGGCAGGGAGGAGAAAGGACACATCTTCCATAAAGAATAATTTCAAATAATAAAAGTAGAAAGAATAAGAGAAAAGAAAATCACCATTATAACAACAGTTCTAACTGTTGCAGTCAAAACCCATTGATAAATGCTGAAATTAATGGGTGACTGGTGAAGGAAAATAGGATGGTTACATCGCCTCTAAGCATCTCTCTCTCTCAAGATATTAATTACTATGGGGTTTTTAACATGCTTACAAATTCTTAATATTCCTTCTTTCAGAAGTAACAGAGTAATTATCATTCTCTTAAGTGTGGACTAGATATAATGACTCACTTTTAACACACAGAATGTGAAAAGATTATAAAAGTAACTCTGCAATGGAAAAAATAGGAAGATACTACTTTACCCATATCACTAATTACAAAGATTAGTATCACTAGTAATTAGTCACATAGATATCTTGTATCTCCTGATAAAATGCAATGAAAAGGTATTTCATCTCTGTGATATTTTCCAGAAATTTTCTTTTTTTTTTTTTTTGAGGCGGAGTCTCATCGCCCGGGCTGGAGTGCAGTGGCCGGATCTCAGCTCACTGCAAGCTCCGCCTCCCGGATTTACGCCATTCTCCTGCCTCAGCCTCCCGAGTTGCTGGGACTACAGGCGCCCGCCACCTCGCCCGGCTAGTTTTTGTATTTTTTTTTAGTAGAGACGAGGTTTCACTGTGTTAGCCAGGATGGTCTCGATCTCCTGACCTCGTGATCCACCCGTCTCGGCCTCCCAAAGTGCTGGGATTACAGGCTTGAGCCACCGCGCCCGGCCCAGAAATTTTCATAATTTCAGTCTAATCATAATAAAAAATCAGATAAACTCAAATTGAGAGTTATTGTATAACATGCGTGCACAGTATTTTTCTAACATGACGCTAAAAATAAAGACAAACTGAAAAACTATTAGGAATTGCAGGAGAAAAGGAGACATTATTACTAAATGTAACATGGTATCCTGAATTGGATGCTGGAACATAAAAACGTTATTAGTGGAAGTACTAGTAAAATCCAAATAAGGTCTGCAGCTTAATGAATAACAACAAACCAATGTTAATTGTTTACTTTTTCTAAAATTCTCAAGATTGGGTACATTGTTAGTATTACAGGACGCTGGGGGAAGGGCATATGGACATTCTCTGCACTATCTTTTCAACTCTACAATAAAATTAAAATTGTATATATAAATATTTTATAAGTAAGATATATTTTTTGTGGCCATTCACCATGTTGGTTATTTTATTGTGCCTTGGGCCGTTTTCAAGTTCGGTTTAGTGATTAAGAGTACGGACCCTGGAGTTAGACTAATGAGTTTTGTAACCATGCATACATAACTAATTTCTCTAAAACTCAGAGAATAATGATAGTGACAATAATAATACCAAACTCATACAATTATGGTGAGGAAGCAATGAGACTGCACCTATAAATCAACTAGTACTGTAACTTTTTTTTTTTTTTTTTTTGAGACGGAGTCTCGCTCTGTCTCCCAGGCTGGAGTGCAGTGGCGCAATCTCGGCTCACTGCAACCTCTGCTCCCAGGTTCACGCCATTCTCCTGCCACAGCCTCCCGAGTGGCTGGGACTATAGGCACCCGCCACTGCGCCGGGCTAGTTTTTTGTATTTTTTAGTAGAGATGGGGTTTCACTGTGTTAACCAGGATGGTCTTGATCTCCTGACCTCATGATCCGCCTGCCTCGGCCTCCCAAAGTGCTGGGATTACAGGAGTGAGCCACTGCGCCCGGCCTACTTTTATAATGTATTTTAAAAATTGTGCTAAGGTTATTTAAAGGAGAGTTTTCTTTCCTTTATTCTTCATTGGCAGATTGTGTTTTCTATGGTTGAGATTATTTTATGGTTTTATTTGATTATGTATAGGAATATTGCCCTTTCCCTTTTATTGCTTTATTATTTTTACTTTCTTTTATAAATCTCCAAAGATATTTCTCAATAGCCTCTTTTTTGAACATCATATAATTTACACCAGGAAATGATAAAAAATAAAAGCTCTTTTGTCATCTTTCTAACAGGACTCTCAGAAAAATCACATTTGTGAATTTAATTTTAGTTCCCAATGTGTTCGTCATTTAATTTTTAACTTAACTTTTTTTTTACTTTTATTTTAGGTTTAGGGGTTCATGTGCAAGTTTGTTATATAGATAAATTGAGCATTCTAGGGGTTTGGTGTGCAGATTATTTTGTCATGCAGGTAATCAGCATAGTACCCAAAGGTGGTGTTTCAGTTCTTACCTTCTTCCCACCCTCCACCCTCGAGTAGGACCTGGCGTCTGTTGCTCCCTTCTTTGTGTCTATATGTACTATATGTTTAGCTCCCACTTATAAGTGAGAATATGTGATATTTGGTTTTTCTGTTTCTGTATTAGTTTGCTTAGTATAATGGCCTCCACCTCCATCTGTTGCTGCAAAGGACGTAATCTCATTCTTTTTTATAGCTGCATAGTATTCCATGGTGCGTATGTAACACAATTCCTTTATCCAGTCTACTGTTGCTGGCATTTAGGTTTAGTCCATGTCTTTACTATTGTGAAGAGTGCCATGAACATACAAATGCCCATGTCTCTATGGTAGAACAATTAATATTTCTTTAAGTATATACCCAATAATGGAATTGCTGGGTTAAATGGCAATTCTGTTTTAAGTTCTTTGTGAAATAACAAAACCACTTTCCACAATGGCTGAACTAATTTACATTGCCACCAGCAGTGTATAACCGTTCTTTTTTTCTCCACAGCCTTGCCAGTATTTGTCAGTTTTTGACTTTTAAATAATAGACATTCTGACTAATGTGAGATGGTATCTGTATTAGTCCATTCTGATAGTACTATAAAGAAATACCTGAGACTGGGTAATATATGAAGAAAAGAGGTTTAATTGACTCACAATTCCACAGGCTATATAGGAAGTATGCCTGGGAGGCCTCAGGACATTTAAAATCATGGCAGAAGATGAAGGTGAAGCAAGCACATCTTATCATGGTGGAGCAGGAGAGAGAGAATGAAGGGGTGGTACTACACACTCTTAAACAATTGGATCTCATGAGAGCTCACTCACTGTCATGAGAAGAGCAAGGGGAAATCTGCCCCCCTGATCCAATCACCTCCCACTAGGCCCCACCTCCAACCCTCAGGCTCACGATTCAACATGAGATTTGAGTGGGGACACAGAGCCGAACCACATCAGTATTTCATTTTGGTTTTGATTTGTGTTGCTCTAATGATTAGTGATGTTGAGCATGTTTTCATATGTTTGTCGGCTGCCTGTATGACTTCTTTTGAAAAGTGTCTGTTCAATGTCCTTTGCCACTTTTTAATGGGGTTGTTTTTTGCTTATACATTTATTTAAATTCCCATGGATTCTGGATATCAGACCTTTGTCAAATGCATAATCTACAAATATTTTTTTCCATTCTGTAGACTGTCTACGCTGTTGATAATTTCTTTTGATGTGTAAAAGGTCTTTAATTTAATCAAGTCCCTTTTGTCAATTTTTGCTTTTGTTGCAATTCATTTTGGAATCGTCATCATGAAATCGTTGCCAGGTCCTATGTACAGAATGGTATTTCCTAGGTTATCTTCCAGAGTTTTCATAATTTTAGGTTTTATATTTAAGTCTATCATTCTTTGTGAATTTTTATATATATATATGAATTTATATATATATATATATAAACTATATATATATAGTTTAAGGAAGGGGTCTGAATTGATTTTTATATATAGCTTAGGGAAGGGGCTCAGTTTCAATCTTCTGAATATGGCTAGCCAGTTATTTTAGCACCATTTATTTGATAGGGAATCCTTTCCCCATTTCTTGCTTTTCTCAGCTTTGTGGAGATCAGATGATTTTAGGGGGTGACGTTACTTCTGGGCTCTCTATTACATTGGTCTATGTGTCTGTTTTTATACCAGTACCATACTGCTTTTGTTAACATAGCCTTGTAGTATAGTTTAAAGTTTGGTAAATGTGATTCCTCCAGCTTTGTTTTTTTGCTTAGAATTGCCTTGGCTATTAGAGCTCCTTTCTGATTCCACACAAATTTTGAATTTTTTTTTATAAATCTGTGAAAAATGTCATTGATAATGTTATAGGAATAGCATTGAGTCTGTAAATTGCTTTTGGACAGTATTCCCTTTTTAACAATACTGATTCTTCCTATTCATGAATATGAAATGTTTTTCCCTTTCTTTGTGTCATCTCTGATTTCTTTGAGCAGTGTTTTGTAGTTCTCATTGTAGAGATCTTTCACCTCCTTGGTTAGCTGTTAATAAAGTACCTGGTTAGGTATTTTATTCTTTTTTGTGGCTACTATGAATGGGATTGCATTCTTGCTTTGGCTCTTAGATTGGATGTTGTTGGTGTATAGGAATGTGAGTGATTTTTTGTAGAATGCTTTTCTATCCTGAAACTTTGGGGAAGTTGTTTGTCAGCTCAAAGAGCTTTTGCACAAAGACTGACTACAGAATTTTCTAGGTAATAGTATCATATTGTCTACAAACAGAGATAGTTTGACTTCTTCTCTTCCTATTTGGGTGCCTTTTCTTTCTTTCTTTTGCCTGATTACTCTGGCTAGGACTTCTAGTACTATGTTGAACAGGAGTGGTGAGAAAGAGTATCCTGTGTTGTGCCGATTGTCAAGGGGAATGCTTCCCGCTTTTGCATATTCAGCGTGATACTGGCTGTGTGTGTGTGTGTGTGTGTGTGTGTGTGTGTGTGTGTGTGTTTAATAGATGGCTCTTACTATTTTGAAGTATGTTCCTTCAATGCCTATATTTTTGAGTTTTTTTTATATGAAGTGATGTTGAATTGTATTGAAATCCCTTTCTACAGAAGCTACATTTCTTGATAACATTAGACTGTTTACCCTTGTTCCTTTTGTTGCATAGAACAAATAGGCATCTTATACATTAAGACCTCTATGCTTATAGCATTATAAAATCTTGCCAAAATCAGATATCTAGCACATGGAAATGACAGGATTAGAAGCCAGGCCTGTCTCACTCAAAGCCTGTACTCTCAATGTAAATACTAAGCTACCTTGCCAGTTTAGATTGTTGTGCTGCTGTGTGCTTTCTCACTCTATTTTGACCAGTCCAACTAATCTTAAATTATTGAAGTTCTATTATGTTCAGACAATTTTAGAAATGCTCATTATTTCACAGCATGAATTTAGTTTGGAATTTCAATTATCTTAAAACAGAATGATTTGCATGTACAATTCCTGATTAAAATGACATGAGATTTTCAAATAGAGAAATGAAGAATGTTTACAAACATTCAAAAAATTGATTGCTAGAGTCTCTTTCTTTTCTAAGAATCAATGTCTCTGAGCTATTGTGAGAAAAAAAATTGGGACTACAGTGTCCCCTACCAAACTGGGAAGGAGCCAAGAGACCAAAGTATGACTCAGAAAAGTCTAACTTGATGAAGAGATGAGTTTATTAGGGCTTACATACACTCTTGGATGACATCAGTACAGCTGTAGAGATCTGTGCCATTTCCTATCTCTAAACTGCTTTTAAGCTAATTTTCTACCTCTGTCTCTGTCTCTTTGCTTACTGTGTTTGAGTGATGAGACTGTTTTCCTTGGTAGGTTCTCATATTTTTTCTGGAATATTTAGGTTCTCAGGGAAACCTACCCCTCTGTTGGACACCATGGCCGTGGTTCACTGCCAAGCCTTCAGGGTTCAGACAGCAGACATCCACTGGTAAGTAACCTGGTGGGAGGCACATCATACTACAATCTGTCCTGTTCCCCAGCTCTTATTTTTTTTGCCAATCTCAAGTGAGTGTCCCTGAGCAGCATACAAGGGGAAGAACTATATGTGCCTATAATATATAGCCATGGCTTGTGTGTACAGGCTACACCTATATCCTATATAACAGCATGAAAAGCTGAAACTAACTACAATTATGATGCCTGTTAGCAAAGCATAACTCCAATGACTAGGTAAGGTGCATAACTAATTTGAGAATGAGTCAAAGAGACCTAATTGGTTATATCATGGATCTGAGTTGAGTTGACAAATGATTTAAAGCATTTATGACATTATAATTTTCTTTGTCTGGGATACAGGCACAACAGGTAGCACCTATAAGGGCACATGTTGTTTGTTCTCCATTGAGTTGCCTGTCAGGCCTCCAGGTGGAAACAATGTCCAGTGAGCCCAGGTTGTATTTTAGGTGTTGTTTAACCAGTTATTCCAGCTCTGTAGAGAGAAAGGCAGAATGTTCTAAGGTATACCATCATCATTTGATAGAGGAAGGTATCCATATATGCAACAATCAGACTGGATGTTGACTGCTGCAATATTTGCAGCCCAGTCCAAAAAAGGAGTTACCAGCTGCCATGGGTACCAGGAACAACAGCCTATGGGTATAAACACAAGTGTTTAGTGAGGACCATCATGGGTATATTTATTTTAACATCATTAGTATTGAATTTGTATCCATTGGCCCTACTAGGGTGGCCACTGTGGGCTTGAGGCCTGGCGTACAGTACTAGCTTCCCTCCACATAAGTGGGGATAATAGCTAATTGATAAGTTCTGGGACTTGTTCATGCTACCTGCATGATGATCACTGCAGCTGGTGTTGGTACTGCTGCATGTTGATATTGTAAGGCTCTTGGATCTCCATTAAGAAGCACAACTGGGGCCAGGTGCAGTGGCTCATGCCTGTAATCCCAGCACTTTGGGAGGCCAAGGAAGGTGGATAACCTGAGGTCAGGAGTTTGAGACTAGCCTGGCCAAAATGGTGAAACTTCATCTCTACTAAAAATACAAAAATTAACCAAGCCAATTGTGGTCGGGGGTGCCTGTAATCTCAGCTACTTGGGAGGCTGAGGCAGGAGAATTGCTGGAACCTGGGAGGTGGAGGCTGCAGTTAGCCAAGATCATGCCACTGAACTCCAGCCTGGCTGACAACAGTGAGACTTCATTTAAAAAGTAATCATAATAAAATAAAAGAAGCACAACCGAGACCAGCTGCCCTCTGGCAGTCTTCATGGCACCCTCTGGTGCTACTGTACCATGACAGATGGTGAGGTTGTGGTAGCCCTTGTGATAGCACCTGGAAAGCCTATTGTTGGTCTTTTTAAGTAAAAGCAAACTGGTCCTCTTACACTTTTGCAAAAGGAAAACTGGAAAAGGCATTAGCCAAGTAATTCACAGTATGGATATTTTCCAAATTAAGGATCACCTGCTCTATATTTTCCATTAATGATTTCAGAAGTGTCAACAATGTCCCATATCATAACCTTTTTAAAATTTGAAATGACCCAGACACATACTTAGCACTTAAAACAATTTTAAGATTTTAAACCACACAAAACTTCTACCTACTGGCATTTATCTCATTTATATTTACTCAATTTGTTTATATTTAGAAGTTTACCTAGATTACTCATGAGAACCAAGACAATAGACAAAGCTAGTCATCATTTCAAGTTATTTTTCAGTTAACCATTGTCATAACCTGTGAATATCAGGTGTTTATTTAAGAAAGGTCCTTAAAGTTAAACACATAGGCATTTTGGCAGTAACTCAGAAACTTTAGTTAATTTAATTGGACTAAAAATATTGAATTAGTTTTACTTATCAAAAAATCACAAAAATGAAGATTATTCTGGTCTTGGATAATTATATTCATAACCTTTATTTCAAACTCTGACACTTTATAATATTAAGCTGAGGCCAATATAAAACTCTAATCAGTAAAACGAGAAAAAATTTATGTTGACTATTCTGAAGACATTTTTCTTTTACTAATAATTTTAAAGCCAGATTGTTTATTAAAAATTACTGAATTAACATGTACTTAAAATTTGGACATAATTTATAGGTACTCATGTACTCATAAGTCATTTGGTAGTATGATAGATACAATATATAACATAATATACATACAAAACATAAAAATATAATCCTTGTGTACAGACAAACAAACAAAGATCCAGTAGCTTTTACCTTGGAACTGTAGACATGAGACACCACCACAAACTCTTTATTTTACAAAGATTTCTGGATCCAAATTATTTCTGACAAAATTGAGATCTGAAAATATGGCTAACTTTGTTTGCTCCGATCGGTAATTCAATGAAGTCTGTGGACCAAAATCTTGGATAGAGCAGTTTCTATAGAAGTTTGATTATGAAAACCTGTTTTACTCTTTTGTTTCCCTCGATTTCAAATGATTTTTAATGCTACATTTCAGTTAGAAGTGGCCAAACTGTATAAGAAAAAAGAAATCCCAAAATGGCCGTGAATTAGTGAGGTTTTCTCCACACAAGTAGCTTAATAATAGCGTATTCAAAGAAGGCAAGAAATGAAAGAGAGAAATAGAGAACTTTAGAAGGGTTTACTTAACTCTATAGTTGCAGCTTAACCATTTGAGCTCCGAACTTTTCTTGTTGTAATTTGCTCATCAGTTTTAAAATGTACACAAAAAAGAGCCATAATATGTAACCAGCTGAAGTACTAGAAAACCCAGCATGCCTTTGACCTTCTGCTGGAGTTTCAATCCTTTCTCCCATTTCTGCTCTGCTCTATTTCTTGGTAGCCAGAGTAACTGCAAAAACAGTGTGTTTGCTGTTCTTATCATACTTTGATATATTAGCTATTAAATATTTATAATAGACGCTCAGTCCCCACTGGCATTTTCTGAGCATTCCTATACTCACATATCAGCTCACAGCAGTTGAGCAGTTGGGCTCAACTGCATTTCACATGCATGTTGCTGACCATCTCAGGATTCCCTCCACACCGACTCATCTGTAGTTCTATTCACGATGCCAATTGTTACAAGAAAAGCTTAAGACTGTAATGTTCCCCACCAAACTGGGAAGGAGCCGAGAGACCAAAGACTGACTCAGACAAGTTCAGCTTGATGAATAGATAAGTTTATTAGGACTTACATTTGGGCACTCCTGGATGGTCACAGGACAGTTGTAGAGATCCACACTGACTCCCATCTCAAAACTGTTTTTAAACTAATTTTCTAGATTTTGCCTACTATGTTTGACTGATGAGGCTGTTTTTTTGGTAGGTTCTCATATATTTTCCAGGATGTTTGGGTTCTCAGGCATACCTGCTCCTTGGTTGAACACCATAGCTTTAGCTCACTGCCCAAGCTTCAGAGTTCAAGCAGTGGACATATACCCTTAAGTAACCTAGTGGGTATCTTGCCACAATACATGAGCTTAAGTAATATACACACACCCTTAAGTAACCTAGTAAGTATCATGTCACAATACATAAGCTTCAGATTTTTCTGTGTTATTGACATGATATTAGAGGAAAAAGAAACTCTTGAATAGATTGGCAATGATAACATTTCTCCAACCCTACATAAATCCTGCAAAAAGTTAAGTGAGAAAGGTCCAGTTTCACATTCATTCCTAATACAAAGCCTGCTGAGTGAAAATGGTCATGAGAGTCTTGTTCACAGTACAGTCTATGGACAATAGTCAGCCTACCTCCATTAACAAAATATAGGCTACCTTGGCCAGGTATGGTGGCTCATGCCTGTAATCCCAGCACTTTGGGAGGCCGAGGCGGACAGATCACGAGGTCAGGAGATTGAGACCATCCTGGCTAACATGGTGAAACCCTGTCTCTACTAAGAATACAAAAATTAGCCAGGTGTGGTGGCAGGCGCCTGTAGTCCCAGCTACTAGGGAGACTGAGGCAGAAGAATGGAGGGTGAGCCTGGGAGGTGGAGCTTGCAGTGAGCCTAGATCGTGGCACTGCACTCCAGCCTGGGTGACAGAGCAAGACTCTGTCTCTAAAAAAAACAAAAAACAACAACAACAACAAAATAAAATATAGACTACCTTGCAGTTTTGCTTATGTGCAGAGGACAGATGATAGCAGCTATTGTACAATTGGAAGAATGTGAATGAGAAGGGGAAAAATTAACGCATCGACCATATCTTAAGCTCAAACTCATATGTAAGAAGTCCTCAATATAACGGTGGCCATAATCATGTTTTCAGAAATAGAAAACGATCGCCAGTGAAAATAATTATGAGAGCATCTACTTATTTTAGAATATACATATTAAAAAGGGGATATTTATACCTAAATTCAGGTCTTATGCTAAATTTTTTGTGTTTTGAAAAAAATCATTATTGGCTAATACATTCACAGGGTTCAAAATTCAAAAAGTACTAAAGAATTTGCAATGAAAAGCTTTTTTCAGGTAATCTCTGTTAGCATTGACTTGTGTATCTTTTCAGAGACACCTATGTATATTCAAGCACATAAGCACTAACTCCTACCATCCTACACTTTTTCAAGACTGGCATACTTTTAATCTTTTTTTTTGCATTCTGCAATTATCATGTTAAAATATATTGTGGGGATTGCTCCATATTAGTACATTAAATGTTTGCTCACTTTTATTACAACTTTTTTAAACATTTAAAACATAGCATATAGAGGTAAGATTACTTAACACATAAATTTATAGTTTCAAGAATAACAATAATACAAGCACTCCCACCCAGTTGAGTGAAATAGTAACCCAGGTTAAGAAGTAGTATAATTCTAGGGATTTAGAAATCCCTGGTGATCCTCTGCAGTAGCATCTGTCTCCATTCCAAACATCTCAGAGGCATTCACTATCTTGACTATTGTTACTTAATTTTTAAAATAAGTTTGCCACCCACATCTACATCCTTAAAGAATATATTAAGAGGATGTCACCAAGATGGCAGAATAGGTCACATGCTCATATGCCCTCACAAGAAGAATCTTGCACTCATCCACAGATGAAGTTCTCTCTGAGAGAGCTTGGAGATTCAGGTATGAGGCTGTGAAATCCCAGTGGAGCCCAAAACAGGGAGGTCATTTTGAGTGTGCAGACCAGTCCCCAGATAGCAGACCTGCTGATCTTGCTCCTGAGTTCAAACCTATAAATGGTTTGGCTACAATCATGTCTGTCATATAACTTGCAATCAAAACCATCTGTGAAAAGGTCTGGGAAGAATCTTTCACACTAGTGCCTTGGCAGAAAGGCTTGTCTGCCCGCTGACATGAGTTTCTGCAAGAGACCTGAAAGTTACTTGGTAACTCAACCTCTGCTCCCCTCAGCCATGGTCCCAGCTTATTACTGTCCACACAAGAATTCAGAGGAAGACTCACTCATATCTTGTAGCCTGGAAATTATTTACCTATCTGAGACTACATGATAAGCACAGCAGCCTCTATCTCAAAGCAGATTCTGAGAGACTTTAGTCTCATCTCTGGACTCTCTCACTGCAGTTAGGAAGCTGTACCACCTATGTGGGGAGCTGCTAGGGATGCACCCCTGCTGGGGACACAGGGGTGTGCTTGCTGGTCCCCATCCCACAGCAGATTCTGAGAGGGCCCAGTCTCAGCTCCAGCCTCTCTCACTACAGTTGGGGAACTGCTCCATCAGTGCAGAAAACTGCTTAGAAGTGCACACATACAGGCTACTGAGAAGTCTCACCAACTTCTATCCCACTACATGTTCTGATAAAGTCCAATCTTGGCTACAACCCCTCTGACTTCAGTCAGAGGATTATCTTACCTGTGAAGAGAACTTCTGGGAAAGTTTGTTGTCTTTGCCAACAGGACAGGCTTCCAGGCTCAGGTCCCTAGCCAGCTTTTCCACACAGCCTGAGTATGACCCTTCCTTGGGTCTTCCCCAGGTACATACAGCCCAAGTCATCACACTAACCTTGGAGCCCTCACAAGATTTAAGGTGAACCTGGGTTTAGGTTTTCTTCTAGGGCTGAGAAAGTGGCAGCAGTCATGAGATTTGACAATATTCAGTCTCTGAGATTTCTGAACAAGCCCACAGAAGAAAGGCACAAACAAACCAGACTGCACACATTGCAGTAAATTCCTAATTCTTCAATGCACCAACACTAGTATATGGCCACAAGTATTAGGAATAATCAGGAAATTATGACCTCATGAAAGAGACAAGATAAGATGCCAGTGATTGAACCTAAATAGATGGAGATGTGCTATATTCCAGACAAGAAATTTAAAACAATTGCATTAAGGAAGCTGTATTAATTCGTTCTCATACTGCTAATAAAGATGGACCCAAGACTGGGTATTTATAAAGAAAAGAGGTTTAATTGATTCACCGTTCAGTGGGACTGTAGAGGCCTCAGGAAACTTGCAATCATGGTGGAAGGGGAAACAAACACATCCTTCTTCACATGGTGGCAAGAGAGAGAGGTGCTGAGCAAAGTGGAAAAAGCCCCATATAAAACTGTCAGATCTCATGAGAACTCACTCACTATTATAGAACAGCATAGGGGTAACTGCCCTCATGATTCAATCACGTCCCACCAGGTCCCTTCCACAACATGTGGGGATTATGGGAACTACAATTCAAGATGAGATTTCGGTGGGGACACAGCCAAACCATATTGTTGTGATGCTGGTCCCTCCCAAATCTCATATTCCCATATTTTAAAACACAATAATGCCTTCCCAACAGTTCCCCAAAGTCTGAACTCATTCCATTATTAACTCACAAGTCCAAGTCCAAAGTGTCACCTGAGACAAGGAGAGTTCCTTCCACCTATGAGCCTGTAAACTCAAAAACAAGTTAGTTACTTCCTAGATACAATGACAGTAATGGCATTGGGTAAATACACCTATTCCAAATGGGAGACACTGGCCAAAGCAAAGGGCCTACCAGCCACATGCAAGTCCAAAATCCAATTGGCAGCCATTAAACCTGAAAGGTCCAAAATGATCTCCTTTGACTCCATGTCTCACATCCAGGGTTTGCTGATGCAAAAGACAGACTCTCATGGCCTTGTGCAGCTCTGACTTTGTGGATTCGCAAGGTACAGCCACCCTCCCAGCTGCTTTCATGGGCTGGCATTGAGTATCTGGAGGCTTTTCCAGGTGCACAGTGGAAGCTGTCAGTGGATCTACCATTCTGGGGTCTGGAGGATGGTGGCCTTCTTCACACTGCTCCACTAGGTAGTACTCCAGTGAAGACTCAGTGTGGGGGCTCCTATCCCACATTTTCTTTCTACACTGCCCTAGCAGAGCTTCTCCATGAAGGCTCCACCCCGGCTGCAAACTTCTGCCTGGGCGTCCAGGCATTTCCATACGTTCTCTGAAATCTAGGCAGAGGTTTCCAAACCTCAATTCTTGACTTCTCTGCACCCACAGGCCCAACACCATGTCTAAACCTCCAATGCTTGGGGCTTGCACCCTCTGAAGAAATGGCATGAGCTGTAACTTGGCTTGATTTAGCCACAGCTAGAGCTGAAGCAGCTGGGATGTAGGGCACAATGTCCCAAGACTGCATAGAGCAGAAGGGCTGTGGGCCCAGACCACAAAGCCATCTTTTTTCCTCGGAGGTCTCTGGGCCTGTGATGGGAGGGGCTGCCACGAAAGTCTCTGACATACCCTGGAGACATTTTCCCCATTGTCTTGGCAGTTAACATTTGGCTTACTAGTTATGCAAATTTCTGCAGCCAGCTTGAACATCTCAGAAAATGGGTTTTTCTTTTTTATTGCATTGTCAGGCTGCAAATTTTCCAAATTTTTATGCTCTGCTTCCTCTTGAATGTTTTGTTGCTTACCTTAAATCATCTCTCTCAAGTTCAAAGTTTCAAAGATCTGTAGGGCAGAGGCAAAATGCTGCCAGTCTCTTCGCTGAAGCATAACAAGAGTCACCTTTGCTCCAGTTCCCAAATTCCTCATCTCCATCTGAGACCACCTCAGCTCGGACTTCATTGTTCATATTACTATCAGCATTTTACTGATATTATTATCAGACTTGTCAAAGCAATTTAACAAGTCTCTGGGAAGTTCCAAACTTTCCCACATCTTCCTGTCTTCTGAGCCTTCCAAGTCTCTAGGAGGTTCCAAACTTTTCCACATTTTTCTGTCTTCTTCTGAGCCCTCCAAACCATTCCAACCTTTGCCTTTTACCCAGTTCCAAAGTCACTTCCACATTTTCAGGTATTTTTACAGCAGCACCCCAGTCTCTGTGGTACCAGTTTACTATTAGTCCATTCTCATGCTGCTAATAAAGGTGTATCGAGACTGAGTAATTTATAAAGAAAAGAGGTTTAATTGACTCATAGTTTAGCACAGCTAGGGAGGCCACAGGAAACTTACAATCATGGTGGAAGCATAAGCAAACATGTCCTTCATCACATGGCAGCAGGAAGGAGCAATGCCAAGCGAAGAGGGGAAAAGTCCCTTATAAAACCAACAGATCCTGTGAGAACTCACTATCACTAGAACAGCATGGGGGTAACTGCCCCCATGATTCAATCACTTCCCACTGTCTCCCTCCTATGACACATGAGGATTTGGGGAACTCCAAATCAAGATGAGATTTGGGTGGGGACACAGCCAAACCATATCAGAATCTCAGTGAACTTCAGCAAAACACAGAGAAACAATTCAGAAATTTATAAAATAAATTACACAAATTTAAATAATGAAAATAGATATTGTGGCGCTACAAAACACAATGAATAAAGTGAAAAATGCAGTAGAGCGAATCAACAGCAGAATTAAGCAGAAGACAGAATCAGTGAGTTTGACATTGGGTTATTTGAAAATATATAGTCAGAGGAGTAAAAAGAAATATTAATGAAAAAGAATGTAGAAAACTTGTGAGATCTACAGTATAGCATCAAACAAGCAAATATTCAGGTCACTGGAGTTCAAGAGGGAGTGAAAAAAAGAATAAGGAGTAGACAGATTATTGAAAGAAATAACAACAGAAAACCAATCAAAAAAGAAAAAAAAAAGAGGTAAATATTTAGGCAGAGGAAGGTCAAAGGTCACCAATCAAAATGAGCCCAAATATGATTATCACAACACATTTTATAATTAAATTCTCAAGTTTCAAAAACAAGGAGAACCCTGAAGGCAACAAGAGAAATTAAATAACATCTAAGGCAGATCGAGTATGCCTGGCATCAGGGTTCTCAGCAGAAACATTGTAGGCAAGGTGAGAGTGAGATGATATATTCAGAGTACCAAAAAAGAAAAAGAAAAAAACAACCTGCTAACTAAGAATACTGTACCTAGCAAAGGTATCTTTTAGAAATGAAAGAAAGACAAACTTTCCCAGACAAACAAATGCTGGGGGAATTCATCAACACTAGCCCTGTTATACAAGAAATGCTGAAGGGAATTATTCAAAATCAGAATAGAATGCTAATGTGTGACAAGGAAACACATAAAGTTATAAAACTTATTTATAGAAATAATAGTAGAGAAAAATTCAGGATACTGTAGTACTGTAATCATGGTGTATAAACCACTTATAATTTTAACATGAGGACTGAAAAACAAAATTATTTTAAAAAATAGCTACAATAATTTAAGAAATACTCTATATAAAAAGATGTAAATTATGACATCAAGAATTCAAAATGTGAGGAGAAGATGAGTTACGTATACAGGTTTTTTTGTTTATTTTCTTTGGTAAGTTGTTACCAGGTTAAAATAATTTCTTCAAACTATAAGATGCTTTTGTAAGCTTCATGGCAATCACAAAGCAAAAATCTGTAAGAGATACACTAAAAATAAAAATCAAAGAATCAAAACATATTACCAGGGAAAATTACTTAACTATGAGTGAGGACAGTGAGAGGGGAAGAAAGCAGGAAAGGATCTACAAAACAACTAGAAAACAAGTGACAAAATAGCAGTAGTAATTTCTTATGTACATATAATTACATTGAATGTAAGTTGATTAAATTCTCCCATTAACAGACGTAAATTGGCTGAATGTTGTTCTGTTCCATTTTGTTTTGTTTTAGAAAAACAGTACCAAACCTTATGCTGCCTAAAAAAGACTCACTTTACCTGCTAGCCCACAGATATATGGAAAATTAAAGGTTGAAAAAAGACAATCTATGCACATGAAAACCAAAAAGAGCAGGAGTGGCTATATCCATATTAAGTAAAATAGACTTTATGTCATAAACTGTAATAAAAGCAAAAATGGCCATTATATAATGATAAAGGTGTCAATGTAGCAAGAAGATATAATAAATTTAAATATAAATGGATTCAACATCAGAGCACCTATACATATAAAGCAAATATTAATAGACAGAATGGAAGAGACAGATTGTGATAGTAGGGAATTTTGACATCCCAATTTCAGCAATAAACAGCTCATACAGACAGAAAATTAACAAAAGAAACACTAAAGTGTACTGTAGACCAATAGGCCTAACAAACATTTGCAGAACATTCTATCCAACAGCTGAAGAATACACATTCTTCTCAACAACATGTGGAACATTCTCTAGGATAGATCATGTGCTAGGTCACAAAATAAATCTTAGCAATTTTTTAAAAATTAAAATCATTTCAAGTATTTTTTATATCCACAATAAAATAAAATTAGAAATCAGTAACAGCAGGAACTTTGTAAACTGTACAAACACATGAAAATTAAACATCTTCATGAAAATTAAACATCATGCTCATGAACAACCAACAGATCAATAAATATATGTTTTTTAATTAAAAATTGTAGACACAATGAAAATGGAAACACAATATATCAAAACCTGTGCAATATAGCCAAAGTAGTTCTAAGAGGAGAGTTTATAGCAAACTAAATAAAAAAAGTAGAAAGATCTTAAACAATAACCTAAACTTACCATTATCACTACTTCTATTCAACACAATTCTGGAACTCCTAGCCAGAGAAATTAGGCAAGATAAATAAATAGAGAGCACACAAATTGGAAAGGAGGAAGTTAAATTGTCGATAAGGACAGGATCTTATATACAGAAGACTCTAAAGAGTCTACAAAAATTATTAAAACTAGTAAACAAATTCAATAAAGTTGTAGGATATAAAATTAAAATACAAAGACCAGCAGTGTTTCTACACTCTGACAGCAAAATATTTTTAAAGATCAAGAAAACAATGCCATTTATAATAGCTACTGAATGATGAATGAATGAATGAATAAAATACTTAGGAATACATTTAAGCAAGGAGGTAAAAAAATATCTACAATGAAAACTATAAAACATTAATGAAAGAAATTGAAAAGAATACAAGTAAATGAAAAGATATCTCATGTTCATGAAGGAGGAGGATTAAGGTTAAAATGTTCATGCTGCCCAAAGCAGTCAATACAGTGAATGCAATCTCTATCAATAAATGAATGACATTCTACACAGAAATGGAAGAAACAATCCTAAAATTTGTATAGTACCAGAAAAGACCCTGAATAGTCAACACAGTCTGGAGCAAAATGAGCAAAACTGGTGTCATCACATTATCTGACTTCAAAATAGGCTACAAAGTTACAATAACAATACCATTGTGGCATAGCCATTAAAACAGACACATAGACCAAGCTAACATATCTGAAAACCCAGAAATAGATCCATACATTTATATTACACTAATTTTCAACAAAGGTGCCAAAAACACATGTTAGGAAAACAGCAGTACCTTCAATGAATTATGCTGAGATAACTGGATGTTCACGTGCAGAAGAATAAAACTAGACCTCTGTCTTCCATCATATGCAAATATCAACTCAAAATAAATTAAAGCTCTAAATGTAAGACCTGAAACTACTAGAAGAAAATAGGTAAACACTTCATAACATTTGTCTGAGCAAGGAATTTTTGTATAAGACCTCAAAAGCCCTGGCAACAAAAGCAAAAATAGACAAATAGAATTCCACTAAACTAAAAAGCTTTTGTACAGCAAAGGAAACAATTAAGAGAGTGAAGAGATAACCTGCAGAATTGGAGAAAATGATTACAAACTATGTATCTGACAAGAGGTTAATATCCAAAATATATAAGAAACTCAAACAATTTAAAAGCAAACAAGTTGTTCCATTTTATAAATGGGGTAAAGACTTTAGATTTTTTTTTAAAAAGATATACAAATGGGCCAACAGTTATATTTTTTTAAATGCTCAAATCACTAATTCTCAGGGAAATGCAAATCAAAACCATAATGAGATACTATCTCACCCCAGTTAGAATGGTTATTATTGAAAAAATGACTGAAAATAACAAATGCTGACCAGAATATGGAGAAAGCAGAACTCACATACTGTTGGTGGGAATATAAATTACTGCAGTCATCATGTACAACAGTATATGGGTTCCTCAAAAAATTAAAAATAAAACTACCATATGATTCACTAATCCCAATATTGGGTACACATTCAAAGGAAATCAGTGTGTAAAAGATATATCCATATTCCCATATTTATTGAAGCACTATTCACAATAACCAAGACCTGGAACCATTGTTCACTGATGGATGAATAGATACAAAAAATGTGGTATCTATGCACAGTGGAAAACTAGCCATATAAAAGCATGAAATTCTGTTTTTACAACATGGGAGAGGCTAGAGAACATCATTGTAAGTGAAATAAAACAAGTACTGAAGGATAAATACCACACGATATTGCTTGTGGAATTTGAAAATGTTGATCTAATAAGAATTAAGTGTAAAATAGTATAACTTAGCAAAGTTACAGTTAAATAGGAGAAATAAGTTCTGGTATTCTATTATACAGTACAGTGACTGCAATTAATAACAATGTATTATATTTATTTCAAAATATCTAGAAAAGAGAATTTCAAATGTTCTCATCACAAAGAAATGGCCAGTGTTTGAAGTGATGGATATGCTAATTACCCTGATTTGATCATTACACAATGTATAAATATATCAAAGCTTCACATTGTACTATATAAATACATACAAGTATGTGTCAATTAAAAATGAAATAAAACAAAATAAAAAATAAAGAGTATGTTAATAGGTTTGAAATCCTAAGTGGTAGACACAGATTATCTTTGTAAGAAAAGGGCATCTCACAACTTTTTAGATGAGGACTCACAGGAGGTTAGAATCTTTTAGGAGACGTCAGTGGCACCATCATGAGAGTCTTGGAAAATACATAACTGACCACGGTCTAAGTATCTAGTGAGGCTGAAGGGTAAAACATGTACCAAGCCATCTGGCAGATACTTGATCAAAGAGAGTGAGCCACTCTTATTTTTGTATCCTGAGTTCAACACAGCCTATCCTGAGTGCACGGAAGTACTGAAGTCTGCTATATGGGTTATCCTTTGCCTGTTTGCTGTTCAGCTTCCAAAATTTTATGATTGTTATCTTCTCTCTCACCTTCCTTATTCCTTTGTCTTTTATATCTTTATAAAAATGTCTTTATGATAATTCTATTGAGTGTTTGACTGATAGCAAGGTCAAACTGGAACATTTACTTTATAGGCTTTGCCAAGCAACCTATAAAACCTCTTTAAAGAAGATAGTACTGACGTATTTATCAATAAATTTCACTTATGTATTGTATAACATAGCATTTTATAAAGTTGGTAAAATACAGCAAGTTACCATTGTAGTCAAATATACCCCAAACCATATTCAAAAGTATTTTATTCTTACCATAACTGTTGTTCTTGTTTTTGCTTTATTCTTTTTAAAATAAATCAAAAGGATAAGTCAAATAAAAATTTTGATTTTTATTACAAAAATCAAATTTTGATTACCTACTGAGAGGGATAATCAAAATTGAATACCTACATCAGTATCACGGGATTGAGAAAGATTGCTTTGGGGAGATTTTGAGAGACTCATGAGGGGATTTGGTGTAACTCTGACTTCATCAAAGAAACTCAAGGATATTTGCTCCCCTGGCTGAATTTTTCCCTTAATTGTAAATTTCTTCTAAAACAAGTAATAGTCTTAAAATGTAACTCCCTAATTGTGAGTATGTAGTAGATAACTCTCAGGGGTATCACCCCAGCGCACGCCTCTCCTTTTCTCCATAAATTGTTTCTATAACCACAATGTCAAGTATACATGGATGTACTTCCTTGTCACTTCTCTCATCTAAAGGAAATGAGTATTCATCAAAACTATTCTGGTTGCAGGAATCTAGGAGCAGAAATCCCCTTCATAGTTCCTGAAATTGTATGCTGTCAGTTCTGAAATTAGGACAAAATAAATGGCCTCACATTTTCTGAATGTCTGGGAGAATTTCTTTGTTCTCACTTGTGCCATTTACCTACCCCTGGTCAGCGATTGTACTACAATATTAGGGGTCTACCGCCAAGCCCCATGTTTATAGAACATTGAAAATTGTAGAATACAGGAATCATTATAATTGAAAGACTTTCATTGTTGGAAATGTAAGTAAATAGTGAAAAACTGTGTTTTTGATCAGAAAGCTGAAATAATAATATATTGAAGTAACAGGAAAATAAATTTACAGGATGTGGTGATTGATAGTGTCAAAGAGCATAAAGGAAAATCAATTTGTTTGTTTATTTTCAAATGTGTAGTTTCAGGAGTTTGAAGAGAGCCTGAAATAATTATAGTATGTAAATAACAAACTAGGAGAGAAAGCATTTATAAACCAGAGTACACAAGTTTACACTTTGCATTTTATACATTTGGCAGTGAAAGAAGGTAGAAAAAGAACTATGACCCATTTGTAAAATACTTCTTGTTTTCAGTGTTGCAAACATTAATACTCTGATGGATTTTTAATGTGTTTTAAAATCAACAGTAAAATTATTAAATACATCGTATTTAAGGAAAACTGCATTATAACATCATCCATGTAGAAGGTTTGGTAAAATGCATATCCAATGCTTGCTCACACTTATAAAAGATTACCAAAAGGCTCTCACATATAAAATGATGCCAGAGAGAACTAGATGAATAATTTAATTTGGTTTGTTGAATGCCTCCAAGTGGGTTAGCTTCTTTCTTACAATTAAAGTTAAGTCAGAGTCAAAATGAGATTTAAGATAGATTGCTGTTAGGAATTAACTATGGCACAGATCAGAATGACCACATTATTATGTGTGCAGTGTCTCAGGCATCTTTGATTGTAAACATCAGAAATGAGCTCTGGCTTATTTGAATAAACGTTTACTTGTTAGAAGGAGAGTGAGGTGATTCACAGAATCAAAGAAAAGCTGAACTAGCTAATGGAAGCCTAAGAACTACAGAAGCTTTGAGAGACTCAGCAGCAGAAACCCAGGGACAGTCTTTCCAGGGTCTCACTCTATGGTAATCTGCCCCAACAGCCTTATATTCCTCCTTTCCATTTAAGACTTTTAATTCCTGGGAGATAAAATTGATTTGACTAAGTCTGGGACAGGAGTCTCTGTCTATGTCAGGATTAATAGCTCTTGGCCAGAAGATACAGTAAGAACAATTGTGGGTTTGAAGCCCCTTCTGTCTTTCAGAGCCTTCAGTTTTCTATCCAGCCTGTTAGATAAAACAGACCCTTTCTGTTGGAATCTTGGTACATACAGGACATCTATGTTTGGCCTATGCTGTGGAAGAATAAGAGTTCAAAAAAGAGCAAGTGCTCTGCTAATTCCCAGCTTGTCAGATCATCTCCCATAAGCTCTAGATCTGTGCCATGTGGCACTAGTGGCATGCCAGTGATCCTCTTGTTTGAAAGATTCCTTCCTGTCCCTTATACTCTTCACCTTATCTGTAGGCAAATTGTATCAGCTCTGCCTTTAACATAGGTTCAGAATTTGACCACTTTCCATCATGCTCCCTATTACCACAGACTAAGTGGCTTAGACACAGTACTTTATTTTCTCACAGTATTGAAGTCTAGAAGTTTGAGGTCGAGGTTTCAGTATAGGATTAGGGCCCAGCCTAATGAACTCATTTATACTTAACTAACTCTTTAAAGACCTTGTTTCCAAATAAAGTGGCACTCTGACATACTGGGTGTTAAGATATCACATGGATTTATGGAGGGACAAAATTTAACCTATAACATTCACTCTGCCCGGGCCCACTGGCCTCTACACAGCTCCCAGAACTTAAACCTGGCTGCAGGGTTCCTGCATGAGGGCAAGAACTGGATGTTTCTGTCTGCTTGGACAATGCTTCCTCCAGATATCTCCATGGCTCTATCATTAACTTCAGTAAGGCTTTATAAATATACCACCTTCTCAGCATGGATTTGTCTGTCCAACGTGTTTAAAGATGCAACCATTAAGCTCAGCACCTCTGTCACACTCCCTCATTCATTTCCCTGCATAACACATTATTTTGTTTACTGTCTATCTCCCCATTAGAATATAAGCTCGATGAGTAGCTGTTTTAACTGCTGAATCTTAGCAGTCTCTAATAATAGTGTCTAACGCACAGCCCACATTCAGTAAATATTAATTATAATTTAATTCATCAATGTCTGAATTAGTTGGTTTTTGAATATGAGCTAGATGTGCAAAAGTCACTCACTTCCAAACTCAATGAAAAATAAGTTATTAATAAAAATTCTGAGTTCCCATAGAAATATGATGCCATTAAAAAATTAAAAAACGTTTCATGTGGAAAAGTATAGTATAAAATAGAATGATAAATTGAAACTTCCATTACATTTTATCTTTTCAAACCCAGTTTCTACGGAATGCTATAAAAGCAAGCATGAATTAACTTTATCATTTTCTAAGTTTAAAAAAGGATTTTCTCTCCAAATGGATAAGTACTACTGCTACTACTTAAAAAAAAAGACTTCTTTGCAAACAGCAATCACTGTTGACCAGGCATGAGAGCAGGTGTGGGAATCCTGAATCAAAATTCTGAATCACCTCTCTACTTAAGCCAGGAAGAAGGCACTGCTGGAAAGACACAGCCCACAGTCCTGCCAATGACAAGTGCAGAGGCAATTCCCTGTTGAGTTTTGCTTCTGCTTTATGCTTCTCGGAAGCAGAGTGTAGTTGTTAATACATCAGAAAGGCTGGGGACTACAAAGAGGAAGAAGAGCTGGAGCACTACTCAGTAAATCCTTTAAAGTGCCCCCGGGATTGAAGTAAGTGTTTGGAGTGAGTGAGACTGTTTACCAAACAAAGATTATATTATCACATTTCATATTTTGCCTGGCTCCAGCGATGTGAGCCACATAAAAATGCATTCAACTGTGGCATTCCCCTGCTTCGCTGGCTTTAATTAAACTTGCTTTGTGCTTAGGAAATTAGCAAACTCTTTGCAGTGGAGGAAAGAAAAACATGGGCTATTCACATGGGTAGGTTTTTCCCTTTAACTCACACAGCTCAGAAGTTTTGTCATATTCAGTGACTTTGGTGGTTACAGCGCAGTGCCAAAATTCATTAACAGACTCTGCTCACCATTCCTGGGAATGGAATTGCCACCTAACTCTAGTACACATGATTGATATCATCAGAGAAGAAGGTCACTAGATTCTGGCTCTTATCAGAGATCTGTCACTCTGTGAAATGGCTTCACAGAAATGAACAGAAAATGATGGAGCCCCTTGCTGTGCCAACAGAGGCATTGTCATGGGTGTTTCCTGGCCTTTCCAGCACACAATACTCCACTTCACATGGGAATGACTGGCTGGTGGTGAAGGGCTAAGCCCATAGCAAACTACCTTTCAGTTGTTACAAGGAAATAACTATATGACAAACCTTCACACAAGAAAAATTAATTCTTTAGTAGCAACAGTGCTCAGTATTTCATCTGAGAGGTAACAGAAATCTGGGAGTAAAAAGAAATCAAAGCTCTTCTTGTAAGTAATTGGGGAATAATTTCACTCGATTTCAGGGGGGAACACAAAGCTGTTAAGAAGTAATTAAGGCAAATAAAATTGATCCTAGAGAAGAAATTTGAAAATTCCATAAGCCTCAAATTTGTTTGAAGTCAAAAATGATATGGTATGATGACATATGTCCTTAAAGTCACAGAAACTACAAATTGTCCTTGTGCTGCAGGACAGATTTGCCCATGAACGCAGAAGATAGTAGTCCACTTAATGGAATTCCAAAACTTCCAGAAAAAAAAACAACCTTCCCTTAATGCTTTCCTTTTCATGTACTGCTTCTTGGATTCCTTGGATAATGTTAATTATACTCTCTCCTCTTTAGTCTCCTCTTCCTGGAATGTTCCAATGCCTTCCTGCTTTTTCATGTGCTACTTCTGATAGAAGGTTTCCCAAGCTGAGAAACAATCCCCTTTGTGATATTCAGAGACTTCAAATGAACCTCATTCTATACTCATGTAAAACCACTGTTTTCCATACCTAGAAATGAGTCAAGCAGTTTAGGGTGCATCATAGACCTGATTGATTAATACATCATATTGTTCATCTTGGAGGTTCATGGAGTAGTACCTAGAAGGTACTGGACTAACATTCCAGTTTGAATTAACCTGTATGTCTTGACTTTGTATTAATCTTCCTACTATTTGACATGTTCATTTCCTTATATCTCGATTCCAGTTCCTGAGAAGGTGGTATGTTGTATTCCCAATGTGGGGTACAGATGACATAAAAAATGTCATACTTTACCTCCCCTCAAAGCTCCAGTAAGAGACAGATATTCAATTTTGAGGTGGATGCAAATTGCCTCTCTCCAAGGAAGGGATTTATGGCCTTAGACACACACTTATGAGAAATGAATGCAGGCTGGTATTCACTGTTCAAAAGGCTCTTATCTCAATTGTTGCTATGCCTTAAAAGTGCTTCTCTCTATCCTGCATACCCTCCTTCACCTAAAGAACATGTATATCCATTTTAACTCACAACCTAAATATTACTTCCTCAAGATGGCATTTTCTGTCTATTATGCCAAGAATACAATTCCACCCCCATCACCCACTGCTAAATTTGTCTGGCCTTAAGAGAAAAAAATAAAAAATCTTGCATTGTTTCCTTTTATATTACATTGATTTTTCCCCTTTGTAGGCTTCTCTTTTGTAGTTTTTTCCCTCTGTTGTCATTGTGGATTTTCAACACTTAACATGGGCAAAAACCTGCCTGTTTTGTTTACTGGTATACTCCTGCAGCTGTGATGGTGGCTTTTCATGATGAACAAACAATGCTTGCTGCATAAACAAACTAAAAGAGTAGACCACAACTATCAAAAAAATTAAAACCATCTCTTACAGGGAACACATAGATGTTTAAAGCAATATTAGCTCTTACCCTAAGACTAGGTTATGATGGAAAGAAAGTACTATCTCTAAGCATGGAGGATGAGAAGCATGCAGTAAGTGGCTAGAGTTGTACACCCCTAAGACTACTTATTGATCTATTAGCTATGGTTTTTAGAAAAATGATGTTAACAAATGTGTGTTGAAGTATTGTACATTGTCGTGAATCAGTTGTTACTAGGGTGCCTCTTTACTTTGACTATTGGCTCTTATTTCCCCAAAGTGTTGGGGTCTGAATGATTAGCCTCCAAAGACTAGATAAAGGTATAAAAGAATCATAGAAGCTACAAGGAGACAGGTTGCAAAAGATAAGTGTCCTTCTCTATGATTGTCAGAATTCAATATACGAGAGATCTCTAATTGAGGGTGGGGAGCTAATTTTGCCATCACTGAAAATGG
Source organism: Colobus angolensis palliatus (assembly GCF_000951035.1). NCBI lineage: Eukaryota > Metazoa > Chordata > Mammalia > Primates > Cercopithecidae > Colobus > Colobus angolensis. Next base: position 7,994,959 of record NW_012118488.1, read on the forward strand.
TTGAAGTTGGTGTCATGAGAGAAATAGTTTCCAAGAAGTAAAGACATTGAAAGTTTGACCACAAAACCTTGAAAAGATGAAGATTAAAAAAAAGCTTGAATCCAAAGTTAGGTATGTGATAAAGAAGCAGAGAGCAGCAATCCATCAGAAAGGCAGGCAGAACGCAATCAACTTTTAGAGCTTTTCTGTTGTGCTGCAGAAAATGTTTCTGAGGTCCAGGTCACAAGATGTCATTGTTAAAATGATAGATACCCTGTCCCAGGTTGCATGCAGTTTACCTAGTCGTTATTCCCAGAGGCTCAAAACCTGCACTTAACCGCCTGGAGTGGGGACATCTCAATACCAAATATAAGATAAAGAACTAACAAGAATGAGGAATGCCTTCTAATGCTTTTCCTCAAATTTCATCAAATTAAACATTCAGTTCTCACTGCTGAAACTAACCTAAGCTGGCTTTCAGGTTATGACCACCACATTTATTTCTGTGTTCCTAAAACCTGATTTGAAATTGTATAGAATAGGGCCAGATCTTATTGGAGACAGGGTGATATAGAGGCTAATGGTGTAAGGTTACTCTAAAACTTTGGACCACAACTTTGTTGAGTATTTGACCTATTTTTGTTCATATATATTTGATGAACAGACTGAGTTGAGGAATCTCTGCAAACAACCCAAGTCAATCATTTACCAGTCAAGAGCTGGTCAATGGATTTTTCCAAGAATCTTGTAGTTCTCCTTAAGGCTATTAATATTGGCATTTCTGCACTATGTCAGAAGGAATTATATTCTTCTATTAAGATTATTTATTTTTGGCTTGATGTTCATATATATCAAGGTAATTTACAATAATTAGTGAAAATACATGTAATTAACTATGGTATAATATGTATAAATAAAGAAGAATGGAATGGTAATATTCTCGCTGGAAGAATGGAATATTACCATTTAGTTTCATCCTTTTAAGTTGCCACTCATACTTGTTATACTAGAGCTCCATCTTAAAAAAAATCAAAATCAATGTAAGAAAGATGACTCATCAAATGTAGTTTTATTTTTAAAAAAGAAAGAAAACTGTTGGCTCCCCTGCATTCCCTCTTTTGATTCCTACTCCCAAGCTCAACCCTTAGAGTTCTCACTTGCCTTTAAGAAGCTTCCTGTGTTCATGATTAGTTGACATTGTAGATGTTTTCTTTCATTTTCCTTTCCTATATTTTCCATCAAATCCTGTCTCTCAAGTATGTCCCCTTTCCACTCCTCTTATTCACACAAACCCAACCTCCTAGATACACTCTGCTGTTAATTAATGGTTTCATTTCAACCAGGTACCTTTGTGGAACAACTCAGAGGAATAGATAAACCAGTAAATACAAAAAGTAAATTGAAGTTTTATAAAAAGATGGTATATTCATATTGCTATTTTTCCTCAACTGAAATTAACAAATATGATTAAAGTGTAAAAATGGGATTCTGAGCCAAAACAAATAAAAAAAAGAAAATGTGTTATCTGTAGAATACCTTTAAGGAGGCAACAAATTGTAAACATGGAAAAGAGTGAGAGCTCTAGAATTAGATAGACCTGGGTTTGATCCTCACACTACCATTACTGCTTTTGTCTTTAGCAAATTAAAAAATTCCCTGAGCCTTAGCACTCTAACTTACAAAATGGGAATAGTAATGATTACCTCCGAAGCTATATGCAAAAACTAAATGAGATTTAATGTGCAATGTTCATTTATTCAGTGTTACATTTTTTCAGCCCTACTAAATAAAGACACAACTTTAGAGCCCCTTCCAAGTCTTACATATAGGAAACACAATCTGATGCACTTAGAAGCAGCTGTTTCTATAGCTCCTGTCCTTCCTTTACCATTTTATCCCATGGGAAAGGAAGCAGATTAAGAGGAGCCATAAGAACCATCAAGGAAAGAACACTGGACCACCCCAGGAGTCAAGTAAGATAATGAAGAAAACACAAGCATTGGCATCACATCTGTTCTCAAGTCCTATTGTAACCATTTGATGGAACCTGACCTTCATTCAATCATTCAATCATTTATCAAATATGTGTTAAGGTATTGCTAGATACTGGACATTTTGGTAAATACCCGAGGAATAGGCGAACCAGACCTTTGCTGTTTTAGGAGGGAGGAAGGTGTAAAGACAACTTTGTAATCTCTATAATGGGGAATGCAGAGTATACCCCAGGGGAAAATCAGTGAGTTGCCTAATATAGTCTTAAAGAATTGAGGGACTAGTGATGTAGACGCTGGGCCTGATGTATGTGTTGGGGTTATGGGGGGATAGAAGGGTAATTTCATTCAAAAACGTGTACTAACCAATTATGTACATAAATCTGAAAGTACTAAAAACACAGAGGTGAAAATTCAAAGAGATTTCTGTCTTCAAGAGGCTTAACTTCTGCAAATGTTAGATAAACAAATAGGTAAGTAAAATAGAGTGCATGTCAGTAGTAAGGAGAAAAGAAAGGCGTGGAGAGTGCTTAGGGGAGATCTGAACAGCATGTTCAGTGTAAACCTCCCAGAGTTGACATTTATTCAAGAGTGGAAGGATCCCTAAGCCAGGGAAACACAATGTGCAAATACACAAGCCTGAGGCCCCCAGATTTAGGTCTAAATGTAGCAGAGATCAGTGAGAGGGGAAGAGATGGAGAATGATGAGTCTAGAAAGGTAACATCCTCACAGGAATACATGAAAGGATTATATTTTGAAATATCCACTCCAAAATATTGACACCCAGAATCAAATAAATAATAACTGAAAGCACTTTACAAAGCAACAAGAATGTTCAAGAGTATTATTATTATTATTATTATTATTATTTGAGATGGAGTCTTACTGTTGTCACCTAGGCTGGAGTGCAATGGCACGATCTCGGCTCACTGCAACCTTTGCCTCCCAGGTTCAAGTGATTCTTCTGTCTCAGCCTCCTGAGTAGCTGGGATGACAGGGGCCAGCCACCACGCCTGGCTACTTTTGTATTTTTAGTAGAGATGGGGTTTCGCCATGTTGGCCAGGCTGGTTTCAAACTCCTGACCTCGTGATCCGCCTGCCTCAGCCTCCCAAAGTGCTGAGGTAACAGACTTTAGCCACCCCGTGCCAGGCTATATTATTATTATTATTTATAGCACGTATTATTATTAGGGAAAGTTAATCCATTCTCTCCAATCCTCAGTTGTACTCAATTGTACCATGGATAAAATAATAACTCTTTAGTCTTCCTTGAGAACAACATGGGGAAAAAACGAGGTATTTAAGCATTATAAAATACTCTGAAAATCCATACTGCTTTTCATATGCATGGTATTATTTGTCTTAGGAAAAAATAGATATAGCATAAGTAAATGCTTGTCAGCATACTTTTAAGTCCTTTTAGTGCTTAGAGGGTTCTCACAGGGGAGAAATATATCAGTTTTCTATTATAATCAAGAAAAGCTCACCTCTTATGGGAATATATATTTAAAAGAAACAAACAAAAAAAAAAAAATCAAGGAAAGAACTTTGTAAGCAGAGGCTCTAAATTCAGCACAGGTTTGCAAATGTCCTGATCCAGCAGAATGTTCTGGATATCAAATAGACTCCTAATGTGGAGGGTGTAGTTCAAAGTTACTTTTCAGTATTGCACAGGTACCAGACTCACATCAGATTACGGGGAGGAATCTCTAGCAATCTTCATGACTGACAATTACCAAGCTATAGACTTTTTCCAGATTGCCATCATGGACTTTGCACTGATGTACTAATCCAAAAAACATTCATAACCACATGATACTGTCTTTGAAATGACCCCAAGGCAGTTCTTCAAATTTGTTAACTCTGCCTTTCATTTGTGTATTTTGTTTACACATGTAGGAAGACTCAATGCCAATATTTAATGTATTGTTTAAATGGCAGACGTATTTAAAATATTGTCATTTCTGTGCCTCTGTTTTTCGTTTTATTTTGAAACAAACAAACAAAAACAATTGTTTAGTCCAGAAGAGAATAATTCAGAGAAACTGAAGCCTTTGGGGAGGTGAGAGAGATTTATTAAGCGTTTATTATGTTAGTTCTACAACACTTAAGGTGATCCCAAACTCTCTCAGAGGTGTTTTGCTGGAGAAACAAAAATTATATTCTTGTATTTAAAAGTCCTATGAGTGCTCAAAAATAATAATTACTCTTTACTAAGCACTGATTATATACTTAGCACTATCAACAGCCATCATGTGTCTGTGTATACATACATATAATCTCATTTACTTTTTACATTAAAACTATGACATAAACATTATTATCCTCATTTTAAAGATGGAGAAATTTAGTAACTTCCAAGGTCACATAGCTAGTTACGTGATAAAGATGATAATTCACCTCAGGTCTGGCCTCCTCAAATTTCATACTCTTAACCACCAGATTAAATAGCATTGGTCAAAGAAAATTATAAGTAAATAAGGAATTCTACTGCCAATTAGTCTGGTGCTTTACATGAATGTAGAAAGCAAAGCTGTACATCCACAACATTATATGGCTTGCAGGAGAAAATTTTGAGTAGAGAGGCTATTTACCAGGTTTCCTGGAGTTATGACTAGCATAGATAATATTTGTATTTGGTTTAATTGCTACATGTGCTTAAAATAACAGCATCAACCAGATGCGGTGGCTTACCCCTGTAATCCCAGCATTTTGGGAGGCCAAGGCGGGTGGATCGCCTGAGGTCGGGAGTTGGAGACCAGTCTGACCAACATGGAGAAACCCCGTTTCTAGTAAAAATACAAAATTAGCCAGGTATGGTGGTGAATGCCTATAATCCCAGCTACATAGGAGGCTGAGGCAGGAGAATCTCTTGAACCTGGGAGACGGAGGTTGTGGTGAGCCAAAATTGCTCCATTGAACTCCAGCCTGGGCAACAAGAGCAAAACACTCCGTCTCAAAAACAAACAAACAAACAATGACAACAACAACAACAAAGCACAGATCCTTCCATACATGTGAACTAAAGGATCTGAAATTCAAACTAATGATTTAGGGGTAATCCAGCTTTGACTTATCCAAGAGATGATCCTTCTCCATTAGCATAAAGGAGTCCAAATTCAATTTTTTAGTAAGTGCTTTTAAAGCCAGGTCCAGAAATTTCTCTTTTAAAACTTGCCAAATATTTCAGAAATAATTAAGTCATTAGACTATTTATCAAAATAGAAAATGCATATTTTCTTATATACAGCAATTACATTTCTAGAAATTTATTTTCCAAAAATTTCGTGTATCTACTTATAGATACATAGACAGATGTTCATGAAAGCATTGTTTAAATAGTAAAAGACAAGAAACAAAGTTAAGACCCATCAGTGGAGACTGACTGAAACCAGTCTTTATTCAATTAATATTCCTCATGCATTCTATGTGTCAGGGATTGCTTGGTCAATGTGATTTGGATTTACAAATCACAATGACATGGAAATTTTATAGCACTAAGAGACAGAATATTCAAAGGGTTTCATGAACTCTTTAGTTTATCTCAAATGCAGAGAGCAAAAACAGATAACTAATCCAAACTCTAATTTTAGGCCTCTTCCTATAGGTAAGAAGAGTTTTGAATCATTTATTGATGCTGAGATTTAATGTTGATACTCACTCCTGTCTGACAAATGACAGAATAGTGCCCACAGCTTATAACCAAATCAAGTCACCCAAAGTGTTGACCAGAGCTGATCCCAGCATGACAGAGGGAGGGAATACAGGGGGCCGATTGTCCTGACAATGTCTTGAATTTCCCAGGGATTGGAGTAGGTGGCCCCTGTTAACATTCAATCACACCATTGCCTATGCTAAATTCTATTACAGTTTGTGCTTGTTTTATTTTGCATTCAAATGGGGTGAGTTTGTTCCTAACCTATTTAGTTAGATATAAATATAAAAAAACCCAAAAAAGCAGAATTCCTAAAAAAAAATAAACAAACCTTTAGGGACTCAAAAATGTGCTTTTATCTTCTTAAGTGAAGTTATAAAGACAACTGGGATGAAAAGGCCTAACAGGCTTCTCTGGTATATCTTACTTTAAAGGAGTGATCATAATCTACCTTCCTCTCATCATTGTCCACAAGAAGTAAAAATAACTATTTGGCTGTTTGGCAGTAAAGGAGGGGTGGTTCCTCAGGGCTCATTTGGGAATTTTCCTGAAGATTATCACCTCACCGTGTGTGTGTGTGTGTGTGTGTGTGTGTGTGTGTGTGCATGTGTGTGTGTGTGTTGATGGAAATATTTAGTAGTTACTTTTGAGGAGGGTGCCTGGAGATTTTTAATTTTGGTTGGGAAGACTTTTTTAAAAATTAGTGTTTTATATAGAATAATGTCAGATTTAGAGAAAAGTTACAAAAATCATACAGAGTTTCCATACATTCCTCATCCAAGTCCCCCTATTTTTAATATTATATATCTCTATAGTACGTTTGCCGCAACTAAGAAACCAACATTGGCACATTACTCTTAACTGAACTCTAAACTCAGATTTCACTAGGTTTTTTTTTTCACTAATATCTTTTTACAATGGGACTTCATGAACATCTTAAAATATAAAAAATCCCATATATATGTAATTTATAATTTCATAATTCAAAATTTGATGCTTATTTATCAGGAACTTAACAATATGATTAAGATGCTCTAAGGAATTGAGAGGAGATAGTTGCAAAGAAAATGTATTCTTCTCCTTTAGTTTGCTTATAATATGTATATTTTTAATTATAATGAACATTTTACCAAGAATTATCTGTAATCAAATAATAAGGATTGTTAAAAATTATGTTATATTGTTAAAATAGCCATTGATACTTTATATTTTAGGCACTGTGCAAGGCATTTTACATGCTTTACATGCATTATCTCACTTAAGCCTCACAATAACTGCAAACAAACAAGTGGGTATTACACCTACTTATCTATGAAAGCCAGAATAACTGAAGAGACAACTTGTGTAACGAAAAACAGTATATGACAGAGCTAGAATTTGAAACTCTTTTTTATGACTTCAGAGCATCTGTCTCTTTTCACTATACCATTCAGTTCCTATTAGCAAGTTAAACTTGACTATTATAAGGTCAAATAAGTTGTCTTTCCTATTTCTGAACTCAAGCTAACTGACAGGATAGGGAAATTAAGGCAAGAAGGCAGAGGATAGTAAAATAGAAAAGGAGACTCACCAAAAGTAAAATCATTGCACATTAATTTTGCACATTTTGCATAATCTTTAATAGCTATTTTAAATCACAGTGTGCTCAAGACATTAGGAATATAAAGCACACTCAACTTCAATGTCCCTTAATGTGCTTGTAGCTCATACCTGAAACTGCATTCCACTATGATTTGTTCCCATTTTCATTAAATCTTGGGCTTTTAAAAAATTTTATTTCTTCCTCCTGTAGATTCACCCATAAAATATGTTGAGGAATCATATCTTCTCTTGAGGCCTTTTTTCTAGATACTGTATATTTCAAAGTGATGGCCCAGAGGTGGAATAGAGATTAAGTGGAGGAAGATACATAAAGAAGGAGGCTGCATCTGTGGTTAAAAGAATAAAGCAGAGAGAGATTCAAAGAGGGAATAGGCTCTTGGCTTAAAGTATCATCCTCTCTTAACATGGGTAAGGGCTGGCACTTTCCATCAGCATTGTATTTTCATGACACCATATTTATTCACAGGTCTTAAAGTTTAGAAAATAAGGACTCAGCAAGAAATTGTAAACACTTATTGAAATTAAGGCTTCTCTAGAAGTTTAGCTTTTTCTCTTGATAGACTCTACACTCAAGATTAGGTAAGTACTTAGATTAGGTTTATTCGGTATTTCTGAGACTTACAGGATTAAGACAGAATAAAAACCTTGCATGCAACTGTGCCTTGTTACCAAGGAGGAAAACAGTAATGCATTAAAATCAAACACTAATGATTAAACAGTATTAAATCAGTCTTCTCAGTTGTACTAATGCAAATTATCATTTCTTGAAAAAAAAAAAAGCTACCCAAATAAAGATATGAGATTACTCATGGTGTAAGTGAACACAAAAATAAATACAACTAAGATAAATCAAATTGCTATCTTCATTACATTGTAAGCTCTTTCACAGCAAGGAACATGCTCTCTTTCTCATGTATTATCTAGCTTACCTTGAAACCTTTGAACCTGTTCTTCATTGGTGAACCCATTATTTGTGATACAATACCTACAACAGGAAATAACTTTCATTAATTTGCATCATGACTTAGAGAAACAATCCAAGAGTTTGAATTAAACCACACTGACTATCAATGGCTCTATGACTTTGGAAAAGCAATTTACAGTACAGAATTGTTCTGACATATGAGAAAGTAATTTTAAAAGGAAAGGTGTATATATAATATTTTACTATGAATAGTGTAATATATAGTTAAATAACTTAGCAGGCCCCTGATTATTTATATTATTCTTACCCAGTGTATGTTTGACATTACAATGATTGCATAATAGGTTACACCAGAACACAGGATGTGCCATTCATCACATATTATTCTGGGTCCCCAAACAGATACATGTTTCAATGCAAACACTGTTGGGAGACCCCCTGAAGCTATTGCTACCGAATAAAAGATGAAATGCTCTTAATTATTGTAAATGCAAAACTGCATGCAGGATTGTGTAAAGACAATGCCAGGTTGGGCTGCCAGAATGAGCTGACAGTGAGTGATGTGCTTCCCCCTGCAGAGAGCCTATAAACGGACGTGCAGTCAGGGAGGTTTCACATCACCAAGATTCCTATCCCAGAAAAGCAGATGATCATAGCTCTGGGAATGGAATGAGGCCCTTGTGGAGAGTCTATAAACAGACGCATGAGGGGCACCTGTTCATGTGGATAAGATAGGGTTATAAATGCTCTTATCTTGCCACAGCTTTTCTAGGTCTCTTTAGGGTTAAGGCATACTCCCTTCTGAGAATTTCTGTTCTAACCAGTTGTCTAGCTTCACGTCCTGTTTCTATTGATTGTTTGCAACCAGCTTTTGCTGCAACTGTTACTGCTGATTAATATCTTGCTAATCATAGGTTATGGATAGACTGTGTTTCTGTTTTAAGGCTCTGTTAGAAATTGCTGACGTACACACTATATTGTAAATTCTTTTTTTATTATTATTTTTTATTTTTATTATACTTTAAGTTCTAGGGTACATGTGCATAACGTGCAGGTTTGTTACATATGTATACTTGTGCCATGTTGGTGTGCTGCACCCGTCAACTCATCAGCACCCATCAATTCATCATTTATGTCATGTATAACTCCCCAATGCAATCCCTCCCCCTCCCCCCTCCCCATGATAGGCCCCAGTGTGAATTCTTATCTCTCTATACTGTACTTCTGCATACCGATGTTATGTTAAAGAATTACTTCACCCCCATGTGACCATCTCACCTCATAATCAAACGAACGTAAATCCCTCATTAACTCACCCCAACCCTCACTAAACTTAATAATAAATGCCGGTATATCCAGTGCATTGGCGGCATCGCAGGACCAGAAGGCGGTGACCCCCTGGACCCAGCTTTCACTATCTTGTGTGTGTCTATTATTTCTCAACCTGCTGATCTGCCTGGGACCAAAGAAAGAGCCCTGTTGCATTGCAGGCTGCTGGCCAGGTCCCACAATAAAACACGACATAGAATTTCCTTATTAGTAAGAAGACTAGCTTATATTTAACATATCAGATTTAATTTGATTTTACAATAATGCCAAATTATAACTGGCAGCTCATTTACTTTTTTGTGTACAAGTACTCTGTTCCTAGTGTTTGCAGGATGGACTGTTGTCTTAGGTGGAATTATCCCAGATACAGACCAGTAGCCAAGGATTTGAGTGCAATTGATTTATAAGATAAATGTTCCTAGAAGTAACTGGTAAGGGAGAGGAAGAAGCTGGGTGCAATTTCAGAAGTTCCAGCCTCAGTCTGATCTCACAGGGAACTATGGAGTGTACATTATTACTCAAAATTTGTGGTCCCAGGAGGCGAGGGAACAGCAGCCAGTCTTTGGCTCTTGGCAGCAGTGCTGGGGTGTGGGTTGGGGAGAGTGACTCAGAGGCAGGCAAGTTGACTCAGCAGAAGCACCAACTGTCTTTCACAGTTTATTGTCTGCCTGCCTGAGTCAAGGATCATTTGATCACAAGTAATAAAGAGTACCTCAAGCTTGTTTAAGCAAAAAGAAATTTATTAAACTAATATCTGACTATGTCATAAAATAGTACATAGGAATAATAGCCTGGGACACCAGAGACTGAATGTGGAAACTAGAAAGCCAAAAGGGACCAAAGAAGTCTTTCATTTTCTATCTCTTTCCATACTGTGTGTCTTGCCTCTGTTTCTTTCCAAAGAAACCCTCTCTCTGATGCTCATTTGTATATTATGCCCTCCAGTTCCTGAATTTTTATGAACTTTCAGTTGCAGAGAAAATGTACACTGACTCAGAGCTTCTATCTCTTAGTTCTAGATCTTGTAAGAGGGAATATGGTTCAGGTAGCAATTTGTTTCCATGAGATTACTGGGAAGGAGAAAGCCAGCATCATAAAATTTACCTGGAAGAACCCATCCCTGGCAACTCACAAAGAATCAGTGTGGACTCTCAAGGACCCTGAAAGCATCTCTAATATACTACATAAAATCTACTCTTCCAAAATGTGGAGGAGTTTGCAGGAGGTGGCAGTTAAATGTTTTGCTTTCAAGTGTATAGTCTACCTTTGAACAACATGGGTTCGAATTGCCCAAGTCCACTCGTGTGTAAATTTTCTTCTGCCAACCCTGACACAGAAAGATGAACCCCCTCTGTTCCTTTTCCACTTCAGCTTACTCAGTGTGAAGATGACAAGGAGGAAGACTTTTGTAATGATCCACTTGCACTTAATACATAGTAAATATATTAATATTTTCTTTTCCTTATAATTTTTTTATTTTTTATTTTTTATTTTATTTTTTACTTTAAGTTCTGGGATACATGTGCTGAAGGTGCAAGTTTGTTACGTAGGTATATATGTGCCATGGTAGTTTGCTGCACCTATCAACCCGTCATCTAGTTCTTAAGTTAGGTATTTGTCCTAATGCTCTCCCTCCCTCTTCCCTCAACCCCCTGAACCGCTGACAGGCCTTGGTGCATGATGTTCTCCTCCCCATGTCCATGTGTTCTCATTGTTCAACTCCCACTTATGGATGAGAACATGCATTGCTTGGTTTTCTGTTCCTGTGTTAGTTTGCTGAAGATGATGATTTTCAGCTTCATTCATGTCCCTGCAAAGAACATGAACTCATTCCTTTTTTATGGCTGTGTAGTATTCCATGGTGTATATGTGCCGTATTTTCTTTATCCAGCCTATCATTGATGGGCATTTGGGTTGGTTCCAAGTCTTTGCTATTGTAAATAGTGCAGCAATAAACATACATGTGCATGTGTCTTAATTGCAGAATGATTTATAATCCTTTGGGGATATATCCAGTAATGGGATTGCTGGGTCAAATGGTATTTCTAGTTTTAGATCCTTAGGGATTCACCACACTGTCTTCCACAATGGCTGAACTAATTTACACTCCCACTAATGATATAAAAACATTCCTATTTTTCCACAGCCTTGCCAGGATCTGTTGTTTTCAGACTTTTTAATAATCACCATTCTAACTGGTGTGAGATGGTATCTCATTGTGGTTTCAATTTGCACTTCTCTAATGACCAGAGATGATGAGATTTTTTCATGTTTGTTGGCGCATAAATGTCTTCTTTTGAGAAGTGGCCGTTCACATCCTTGGTCTACTTTTTGATGGGGTTGGTTTTTTCTTGTAAATTTAAGTTCCTTATAGATTCTGGACATGAGACCTTTGTCAGATGGATAGATTGCAAACATTTTCTCCCATTCTGTAGGTTGCCTGTTCACTCTAATGATAGTTTCTTTTGCTGAGCAGAAGCTCATTAGTTTAATGAGATCCCATTTGTCAACGTTGGCTTTCATTGCAATTGCTTTTGGTGTTTTAGCCATGAAGTCTTTGCCCATGCCTACATCCTGAATACTGTTGCCTAGGTTTTCTTCTAGGGTTTTTATGGTTTTAGATTTTACACTTACATATTTAATCCATTCTGAATTAATTTTTGTATAGGATATAAGGAAGGGGTCCAGTTTCCATTTTCTGCATATGGCTAGCCCATTTTCCCAGCACCATTTATTAAATAGGGAATCCTTTCCCCATTGCTTGTTTTTGTCAGGTTTGTCAAAGATCAGATGATTGTAGATGTGTGGTGTTATTTCTGAGGCCTCTGTTCCATTCCATTGGTCTATATATCTGTTTCAGTACCAGTACCATGCTGTTTTGGTTACTGTAGCCTTTTAGTATAGTTTGAAGTCAGGTAGCATGATGCCTCCAGCTTTGTTCTTTTTGCTTAGGATTGTCTTGGCTCTATGGGCTCTTTTTTTGGTTCCATATGAAATTTAAAGTAGCTATTTTTAGTTCTGTGAAGAAAGTCAGTGGTAGCTTGATGGGGATAGCATTGAATCTGTAAATTGCTTTGGGCAGTATGGCTCTTTTCACGATCCTGATTCTTAATATCCATGAGCATGGAATGTTTTTCCATTTGTTTGTGTACTCTCTCGTTTCCTTGAGCAGTGGTTTGTCTCTGCATTGGTCTTACTGAGAGCTGCAGACTGGAGCTGTTCCTTTTCGGCCACCTTGCCAGTTTAAAAAAAAAAAAAAAAGCTATCATTTTCTTAATAACATTTTCTTTTCTCTGGCTTACTTCATTGTAAGAATACAGTATATAATACATATAGCATACAAACTATGTATTAATCAACAGTTTGTGTTATCATTAAGGCTTTTAGTTAACAGTAATCTATTATTAGGTAAGTTCTTGGGGAGTTAAAAGTGCAGGAGGAGTTGGTGAGCCTAATCCCTGAAATGTTCAAGGGTCAACTGTATGTACTATACAGATTTGGTGGGAAACAAAAGCAGATTGTGTGATCTGTTTACTAATATCCTAATTATTCCCTATTGCAGATAATGTCACTAAAAACTGGAAATACAGAAATGCATTAAACTAGCATCATTGAGAATTGCCTAAATAGTAAGATGGCCCTAAAATGACTGATTTTCATATGTAGTTATAGCACTGTAAATTGGTACAACCTTTTAGAAAGCGATTTGATTATAAGCATAAGAGCCATAAAAGTGTTCATGTCCATTGACCCTGTAATCTTACTTATAAGAAACTATCATAAAGAGTTCAAAATATGGGGAAAACTTTTATATACTATATGTTTATTATAGAAGTACTTGCAGAGAAAAGACAGAAAATAATCTTAAAATACTTCAAAAAGGGAATAATTAAATAAACCACTGGAATATTCTTCAGTCATTAAAGTTGCATTCATGGGAAAGATGAAACACCATGGAAAAATATTTATGCGCTCTTAAGTGAAACAGCAGAATGCCACACTGGAAGGAAATTCAGAGAGTAATAAGGGTAAAAATGCATTGAGGATAAAAATTACCCTAAGACACTAATCATTATTGAATTCAAGTGGTAAAATTACATGCTTTTAAAAAATATCCAGAATTGTTTCCAATGCATTTATTTAATAAAATAGCTTACAAAATTGCTAAAATATTACCATCACCTTCTATATTGGATACAGTTTACATTCTCTAGAGCTGCTTCTTACTTCTCTTCAATGGGCTACAAACTCTCTTGAAACCTACTACTTTTTGAAATGATTTTATAAGTTAAAACTATATCTCTAAGCACTTGAAAACTACCGAGAGGAAAATAGACAAGCCAGCTTAAGTAACTACTGTGAAGAACCTTCAGAAGAGTCTGAAGAAGTGGCTCTATTTAGAATAAAAAATATTGGAGGAGGAGGGGGCCTGTAAATCCTTAGAAGTCTCTGAAACTGTCAAAAATAAAGCAGCAATATGGTAGAAGAATCTACAGCTTTCAGTATAGATTTTATAAATTATCCAGTAAGGCAGCAAAAGAAAGAGCAATTAGCACATGCTCAAGAAACCATCAGCCACGTAGATTTTCTTTCCCCAGTGATTATTAGCTTGATTCTCCTGCCTGTTTATAGGAGGCCAGAGTATTACAAAATCATGCAGAAATGAAAGAATTTACATCTCCCATTCTCATAGTAAGTAAATGGTGGCTTTCTTATTGAAACTGCTTTGAGGACATAGTGCTATGCCTATACATCATGAAAGGAGAATTAATAAGGCCATCATAATGGGTCACAAGATGTAATGCAATACTTTCCAAATTATGTTCTGCAGAAAACAGTCTCCCAAAACATTCCTTTTAAGACAGTATTTTGGAGGTGAAATGTATTTGTTATATATTGTATATATGTCCTCTATAACAATCAGTATATTCCTAAAAATATTTCAATAAAGAACAGTATTTTATCAGAATTTCCCAAACTTTGCTCCTGAAACCTCACCCTAAACACTCCTCAATAGACTAAATTATTGGAATTGAGTAAAATAAGTGTTCTATAAAATATAGTTTGTTAAATATCTTTGTGATGTTGGCAGATTTCAGAACCTACAAGTCTTTGATAAAACCCAATTTCTGCCACATGGTAGCTTCAAGAATCTGAGTAAATTAGTTGAACCATCTTGTTTAACTAATGATCTTTAAACCGTTTTAGCCCACTGGAAATATAGCCATAAAAATGCAAGAATCCATTAGGAACGGGCATCCCTTATATCTGGTAATTTATGAGATATTTCTCTCACTTACTCCTCTCGAACATACTATTTGTTATCCTAGCTCTTCCTTTTCTGGGCCGTTCTTCCCAGACCCCAGTAGTTTTCTCAGCCTCCCTTACCATCATTCCTGATTTTGATACACATTTCTAGGTCTGCTTAGAGAATTCTTTAAGCCCGGGAGTCAGAGACCAGCCTGGGCAACATAGGGAGACCTGCATCTCTACAAAATTTTTCTTTAAATATTAGCTGGATATGATTCCAACTACCTCATGAGGGCTGAGGTGGAGGATTGCTTGAGCTTGGGAGGTCGAGGCTGTAGGGAGCTATGATAATGGTGCCACTGTAGCCTGGGTGACAGAGGGAGACCCTATCTCAATAAAACAAACAAACACACACACGCACACACACACACACACACACACACAAATTATTCTTGAACCCTGTCAGAATCAAGAATCAATGAGTTAGTCCTGAGTACATCTACCACATGTTTTTACGCCTCTATCTCCATCTTCAGAATTGTTTATTATTTATACCATAACTACTTGTAGGTTAAAGTATGATGCTCCAAAGCACAAATCTGTAGAGACCCTGGGAATTTCTCCCAGGTCATCATCACATTGTCCCAAAGATTTCCTGGATCTCCTTCTACTTGTCTACTTTTCTTTATATCCATTGTGACTCTGTTAATCCAAAATGCCATTACATCTTTTTTATCATGTATTAATTTAATGCGATATCTCCTAGCCATTCTATTTTTCTCTAGAAGCCATTCTGCTCTCCTTATACTAAAGTACTCATTGTAATAAGCAAATCAAAAATAATGCCACTGCTTTCTTAAAGCTTTTCAGTTACTCAAAGATACATTTATTTACTGTATCTGCTTGGACTGTGTAGAGACAGGTCTTTACTTTTTCCAGTATCAGCTCTCACCACAATCTTGCTCATACTTGTCTAGCTACAGAAATTTCCTCTTTTACTAAAAACATTTTTATTGTAGTAAGAACACTTAGAGATCTAACCTCTTAATAGATTTTAAGGTGTAAAATGCAGTACTGTTGACTATGAGGAAAATGTTGTACAACAGGCCTCTAGAACTTAGAACTTATTCATCTTATATAACTGAAACTTTACACCCTTTGATTAGCAACTTTTCATTTCCTCCTTCCCACTGTCCCTAGCAACCAACACTCTAATCTCTGCTTCTATGAATTCAACTCTTTTAGAGACCTCATAAGAGTGGAATTATATGTATTTGTCTGTATGTGCTTGGCTTATTTCACTTAGCATAATTTCCTCAAAGTTTGTCCAGTTCATCATATATTGCAGGATTTCCTTCTTTTAAAAGGCTGAATAATATTTCACTGTATACATGGTTCAAGTTTGCTTTATGAATAAATTTATGAATTTGTTTATCATTTCTAAAGTGTTCCTTATTACAGAGACCCTCTTCCATTACGCTACCTTTCACAGAGCCCGTGAAAGGATTATATGGGGGGTGTGTGAGTGTGTGCACATGTGTATGTATATGTATATATGTGTGTGTGTATGTGTGTGTGTGTATATACATGTATACATACATATGACCATTGGTGGAAACCATTTCTTATATATATATATACACACACATACACACACACATGTGTTTTTCAAAATATATAAGGAACTTCTACAATTCAGTAGCAAAAAAGCCCTAATATTTCAACAAAAAAAATGGCTGAGGACTTGCATAGACATTTCTCCAAATATGACATATAATTGGGAAGCAAATATATGAAAAAATGGTTGACTTCACTATTCATCAGGGAGATGAAAATGAAAACACGTTATCACTTTATATTTGTTAGAATAGCTTTTATAGAAAAATAACTGTAGGTGACAATGTGAAGAAATCATAACTCTTTTACACTGCTGGTAGAAATGCGAAATGATGACTCTGCTATGGAAAACAATATAAAGATTCCTCAAAAAACTAAAAACAAAACTATCATATAATCCACGATCCCACTTTTGGCCATTTATCCTAAATAAATGAAACCACATTAACCTTGTTTTCACCACTCATTCTTACCATGGTCCCTCCTGCAATGGGGCCTGTGCACATTATATGTTCCTCCTGGTAATGTGATTTTTCTCTCATATTAACAAAGTAAATTCCTCTTATTCTTTTGGTCTCGGCACCATCATTGCTTCTTTTGGAGGCTCTGTGAAATGTAGTGTACCAAGAGAGGTCTCTGTAACCAGAAACACTCTGGAAATGATAAAGTAATTCATGGATTTATTAGTTAATAAAGCAAACGTGGACTAGCTGCATAACTTCTCAAAGCATCAGCTTCCTCATCTATAAGACTAGAATAATACCTACTTTATAGGATTGCTTTGAAAGTTAAAATGATCATTGCCTAGCAGAGTTCTAGCATATGGTATGACTCAATAAATGCAGCACACATTATTTTTTTTAATGATGACACTACTCTTGACAACATAATGCAGAACAAAGCTGATGTTAAAATTGTGTTCCATTGTATTTGTGAGGATAGAACCTACAGTACTCTAACAAGAAACTGCCAAGTAAATTGCTTCATCATGATGAAAGTCAATTTCATTCTTAAATCTAACCATCTTGGAAGGCATCCCAGGGTGGTTAGGACAACTTTATAGTGTTAAGGATCCAGAATGCTTGCTCAATAATCTTTGGGGTGTTACCTTTGTCTGCACAGTTCAAGACGACCACACCCACAGGGACACCTCCCTCTTAAGGTCATAAATCAAAAAGTTGTACATACTGCTTTCACTAACATTTCTCTGGCCCAAACTTAAACTCAGTCACTTGGTCATGGCTACCAGCAAAGAAGAGTGGGGCACGTTTTCTTTACACGGGCAGCCATGAGCCAACATAAGAATTCTATTACTATAGGGAAAAACTGGAGAAGAAATATTGAGAAAACAGATAGTAGTTTCCTTCACAGCTTCTGATTTTAAAGCTTTAAGGTAAAATAATGTCCTACCAAAATGTAAAAAAAAAAAAAAAAAAAAAAAAAAAAAAAATTAGGGTTGGGTTTAAGAAGCAAGACGGGGCAAATGAAATGTTATTTTTTTTAAGTTAAGTCCTCATATACCAAAATTTTGCCAATATAATGCAAGACAATAAAAACAGAATCACATCAAGCTTGTGAATGAAAGGACTCTAAGGTTCAGGGTGGCTAGTCTTGTTCCCACTGGGGCACCTGAGAGAAGTTTAAGCTATATGCTATAAGAGCTGAGTCACAGTAGTTGGCATAATAAGAAATATTGAGAAAAATAATGCAAGCAATAGAAATAGAGACTTTTTAGGAGGAAGATTGCAATTTTAAATAGAGTGGTCTTGAAAGATCTCATCGAGTAGAGGACATGTGAGTAAATACCTAAAGAAAGTTAAGGAGCATGAACTGTGGATCTAGAAGAGAAGACTGTTTCAGGATAGAAGTAGCAAGTGCAGATGCCTTGGTCTAGGAGTGTGCCTGACCTTGTTGAGAAACCGCAAGGAGACCTGTGTGACCAGAGAAGTGAGTGAGGAAAGAATGCAACGAGATGACCCCAAATGCCATCAGAGAATAGAAGGATGAGGGGGAGGGGACAGCCAGAGTGTAAATGACCTCCTAGGCCATCCTTAGGACTTTGGCATTTACTCTTTGAGAGCTGGGCACCCTTAGAAGCTTTTGAGCAAAAGAAAGAGTGACATGAATGAATTTTTATTTTAACAAAGTAATAACACCACTATTAATAGAGCCTCAATTTATTGAGCGTTCTACTCTTGGCACTATAACAAGTGCTTTATGTACATCACCTAACTTGATTCTCACAGCATTGCAACATTGTAGTTTTTACCACCAGTTTTCCAGATGAAGAAACTGAGTTTTGCAAAGTTGGAATAAATTACTCAGATTAATAAATGACATTCTTAGTATTTTTGGTCTTGCATATATCTGCCTGCAATGTCTTTACTGTTATTTATACTGTATTATTTCTATCAGTATTGTGATAGCTCACTTGAAAGGTTTATATGTTATTGTCTCACCATAAAATTGTTTCTCATTATATTCTGTCCACTAATATCCTAAATAGATGTGATAAAGATGTATTCTGCTGTGTCATTATGAAGAGTAGTGTTACTTATGATAGCAATTATTACTCATTAGCATTTGATAAAAACGAGCTCTGTGCCACTGCACTCCTAATCTAAACAGAGCATCATAAATAATAAACCCTCACAACTGGAGTAGAGCTTCTGAACTTGTCTCCTTTTTAATCCCAATAATGAGGCATTTAAATTTATAATTAATTTTCATAGTTTTATGAGCTTCTCTCAACTCTCTTCTCTCCGTCCCCTCCAAATTTTACTTTTTTTTTTTTTTTTGAAGCTTCCCTCCACAGAAGTTGACTTTCCTGATTTTCATCTTTCCCCACTTGTGTGGTCCCCACACAAGTCAGGCAGAGCAGTCAGTGTGCATGGGAGTGCCAGCCACCAGTGAATATTTGGAATGCTCCTATTCTGTTTACCATCACCACCACTCTCCTAGCTGAAGATCCACCATTAACTTCTGTGGGGCTCAAAACAAGAGTTCCAGTGGAGGCCCACATACCTTACATCTATTAGATTGGTGCAAAAATAATTGTGGTTTCAGACCATGAACTAGGCTCAAACATATCTTTATGAATCAAAATAGGAACCATTAAAATCAACATATTTTTGCCAATGAGTAATAAATTTGTTTATTTCTGTAGTGTGAAAATCTGTACTTCAGGATTCAAGGAACTCTTGGAAAGCATTTTCTGCATCCTGATGGTTGCGGAAGTGTTTTCCCTGCAAAGCATTGTCGAGATGCTTGAAGAAGTGGTAGTCGGTTGGTGAGAGGTCAGGTAAATATAACAGATGAGGCAAAACTTCATCACCCAATTCATTCAACTTTTGAAGCATTGGTTGTGTGCTGTGGTCGGGCGTTGTTGTGGAGAAGAATTGGGCCATTTCTGTTGACCAATGCTGTCTGCAAGCATTGCAGTTTTTGGTGCATCTCATCGATTTGCTGAGCATATTTCTCAGACGTAATGGTTTTGCAAGGATTCAGAGAGCTGTAGTGGATCAGAACAGCAACAGACCACCAAACAGTGACCATGACCTTTTTAGTGCAAGTTTGGCTTTGGGAAGTGTTCTGGAGCTTCTCAACTCAACCACTGAGCTGGTCATTGCTGGTTGTCATAAAAAATCCACTTTTCATTTCACATCACAATCCAATCAAGAAATGGTTCATTGTTGCATAAAATAAGAAAAGACAATACTTCAAAAAAGCAATTTGTAAAAATTTTCACTCAGCTCACAAGGCACCCATTTATTAAGCTTTTTCACCTTTCCAATTTGCTCCACATGCCAAATGACCATAGAATGCTTGATGTTGAGTTCTTTGGCAACTTCTCATGTCTTTGTAAGAAGCTCAGCTTACATGATTGCTCTCAACTGGTTGTTGTCAAATTCTGATGGTTGGCCACTATGCTGCTCACCTTCAAGGCTGTTGTCTCCTTTACAAAACTTCTTGAACCACCACTGCACTGTACGTTCATTAGCAGTTCCTGGGCCAATGAATTGTTGATGTTGCAAGTTGTCTCTGCTGCTTTATGACCCATTTTGAACTCGAATAAGAAAATTGCAGCTGGGCATGGTGGCTCACGCCTGTAATCCCAGCACTTTGGGAGGCCCAGGCAGGCAGATCACGAGGTCAGGAGATCAAGACGATCCTGACCAACGTGGCGAAACCCCGTCTCTATTAAAAATACAAAAATTAGCTGGGCATGGTCGCACCTGTAATCCCAGCTACTCAGAAGGCTGAGGCAGGAGAATCGCTTGAACTAGGGAGATGGAGATTGCAGTGAGCTGAGATTGAGCCACTGTACTCCAGCCTAGTGACAGATCTAGACTCTATCTCAAAAAAAAAAAAAAAACAAGAAAAAAAAGAAAATTGCTCGAATTTGCTTTTTGTCTAACATCGTTTCAATAGTCTAAAATAAGCATAAAATAAACAGCAAGTAATGCCATTAGCAAAAAAACATAAGACAAGAAATGCCCATTAAAATGATAGGCATAGCCACATTTATTTAAGAATGTATTTCAATATCAAATAGCAAACACCAACAATGCAAAAACTGTGATTACTTTTGCACCAACAAATGCTACAGATCATGTAAACAAATTATTAAGTGAAATATATTAAATATGTCCACCTTAACAATAGTAAGAATTTATCTTCAGTTCTTTAAATTTTTTTTCTGGGCCCATCTTTTGTGTGTGTTTGAGTGGTTTTATTTATTTTAATCTTGATCTCAGACTATACACTTTCTCAGTGTTAGATAAGACATTTTTTAAAAATGTAATTATATTCAAAGCGTACATATTTTATTATATATTTTATTAAAATATGACTTAAGGGGCACAAAAATGCCCTAAAATTGGAATAGTATGGAGAAATGAGGATCCACTATGTTATAGAGATTTTACAAATAAATAAATGCATAAATAAATAAATAAATAAGTTAAAATAAATGAGGAAAAACTTAAGGTATTTTCATAATTTTTCATATACACCTTCTAAAAAGTATTTTATCTAAATATTCAAATGTATTAAAATTAAAAGACAAAATATAAATTATAACATGAGATACATATTTTATATCTTAATTCTATTATAACACAAACACCAATAAATACCAGTGTCTTACAATATGTTAATTAAGCTAAAATTTGTATAAAAAAATTAAAAATTTAGTTTTCTAGACTAAACCATTGACAATTGTAGCCCTCAATGTCCATCTGGTTGTGCATATAAATATAGTCAATCCTTATTATTTGAGGATTCCTTGTTTGCAAATTCTACTACTTGCTAAAATCTGTCTGTTGCCCTGAAATCAACACTGCTTTTGCAGTCATTCCCAGACTTGCCTATATACAAAAACGCTAGCTTCCTAAGGTGCAAGTTCCCAGCTGAGCTCAAACAAGGCAAAGCTCTGCCTTCTTGTTAAAGCCCTATTATGTAAATAAGAATCCTTTTGGAGATCTATGTAGTACCACATTTTTTGCATTTTGTACTTTTAGTTGGTGATTTTTTGCTATTTAAAGTGGCCCACCCCCAAACGTAATGTTGAGTGCTCTCTAGCACACGAAGGCTGACGTGGGCCTTCTTAGCTCCTATCAGGAGAAAATACATGTATCAGATTAGCTTTGTTCAGGCATGAGTTACAGTGCATTTAGCCATAAGTTTAATGTTAATGAGCCAAGAATATACATTAAATAAGGTGTGTTTAAACAACAGCACATAAAACAAGGCTATGTATTGATTAGTTGATGAAAATGCTGTGACCAGAGGCTCTTGAGGACCTTACCTCAGATTTACCTAGGACCCATTATTCAGCATTGGCTTGTTCAGTGCTGAAGGCAACTTTATGGAACAGAAATACTGTGGATAACAATAATTAAATATAATCAGTATCACATGTTACACACTACGTCTATACCTGCCTATATACAAATTTAAAAGTAATTTGAAATATATGATACTGCAAAATCTGCCTCAGCCACTATGTAAAACTGTTGCTAATACTACATTTAGTTTTATATATTTCTGGAGCCATGAATCAAAGCATGAAAAGAAGTGTAAAAGTAGACATGCAATGTGAGAGGACGAATTTGACAAGTTACTTGTCTTTTTTCTTACATAAGCTTTTCTGCTCAGATCCTTTTCAAACTCAAAAGTGATGCCATCTCTGGTAACAGTAGTGACCCAGATTAAAAATCTTTACAGCCGGGCATGGTGGCTCACGCCTGTAATCCCAGCACTTTGGGAGGCCGAGGCGGGTGGATCACGAGGTCAGGAGATCGAGACCATCCTGGCTAACACGGTGAAACCCCGTCTCTACCAAAAATACAAAAAATTAGCCGGGCGTGGTGGCGGGCACCTGTAGTCCCAGCTACTCGGGAGGCTGAGGCAGGAGAATGGCGTGAACCCGGGAGGCGGAGCTCACAGTGAGTGGAGATCGCGCCACTGCACCCCAGCCTGGGCGACGGAGAGAGACTCCATCTCAAAAACAAAAAGAAAAAAAAAATCTTTACGGTATTCCAAAACAATCACCTTTGGTTTTGATAACACAAGGCAAGGGATAAATACATGATTTCCTGAGGTCTGGAAGGGTATTTATCATAAGAACTAACAGTAACATTTACAGGGTCCCTTTCTGTCAACGGTAGAATCTGCATTTAAGAAATAAAGATGTCCAGATCTTTAATACATGTTTTGGAGACAGGCGGTGGCTTTCTAAACTGTGGGACCTGGCAAAAGAAACCCTCTTGTCCTAAGGGTGAAAATACTCACAGGACTATTCTAACTTCATACACTTGCATACACAACAGGTCACTAAGTGACTTCCAGAATCATAGGCTCTATTAGGTCTCTCTCCCCAATCCTAAGTATCAGGCATGCATTGTGTCTTGCATAAAACGTAAACTCTTCAGCACTTAAGAGATTTAATGAAATAGGTTCCAACCATTTTTTCAATCACACTTTACAAAACTCCCATAATGTCTACTCTCAATCCTTCATGTATGCCTTGAATGTCCTTACCTTCTTGGTTTGATTTTGCTCTCCAGTTTTGCCAGCCCAAAATCTTTGTCCACTCTTTTTCCCAATGTCCAATCCTATCCCTTCTGAAGGCCCATTGAGAATATTGTTTCAGGACAACTTTTCCATTTTCTGCCAGTTATAAGGATCCATTCTTGCCTCAGAAATCCCATGCCAATACTTCAACACTTTCCTTATAGCCATGAACACTGTCTACATAGTTAATTGTGCATTTTTTTTGCATAATGTAAATTCCTTTAAGACAGTGTTCTGTCTGGTTTATTGCTATAGCCCCATAGCACAGTACTTTTTCAGCTAATGTTTGTTGATAGAAAAAGAAATGACAAAAGTAATGAGAGAATGACTTTCAGTTGTTGTTTAAATGAATAGACTTCTGCCTGGCTCTGACATGATTTTATATTGGAAATATGTCAATGGCAGAGGATTTCCTATTATCAGATCCCACTCAGAGTACTTTGCAGCATCTTGAGCTGCTATGCCCATTCTTGTTCCATCCCATCTTCAACATGTGGGTAAAATGCCTGACTTCATAACTATTTTAGAAGGCACTTTGATAGCTATCAGAGGTCAGTAAACATTTCACATGTTAACCAAATATTTTCACATCGGAAAATCTATCTTAAGGTAATCTAGTATAAACGAAAAGCTTTCTCTAAGGCATAAATATTTAACATTATGTCTAACAGACAGCATGTCTAAAATTAAGGGCAGAATTAGGAAAATTGTAATAATTCTACATGGCAGAAATAAATGTGGATTTACTATGGATGATAGTAAACTGAAAAGCTTAATAAAAGTACAGAAAACTATCTGTGAAATAATGTTAAATGACAAAAAATAAGATATTTGTTTTAAAAAGTATGATTATGGCAATGAAAATTGCACTGATAAAAGAAAGTGTGAAAGGATATATACAGTGGTTTTACTAGCTGAAAGAGGAGGGAATTTTTTTCCTTTCTCATTTTTTGAAATTTGGGAAGCTTTATATAAAATTAAATCAACTTACTGTGACTCAAAGATTTTCTATGACTAACAATATGAATGAAGTTAGCACTAAAAAACTTCTCTGCACATTCTTATGAAATAAAAAAGTAAACCATATTTTGTGCTTATTTTGAATTTATAATGTAACTTATAACAATGGTCATAGGAGGATCTAACAAAAGATTATACAAAATGTGACAATTAGAAATCAAAACCAAAGTAGAAGGATCTTAAAAGTTGCTGAAAAGTTAACTCATCAAGATCCTTGAAATAAACTTTATGTTTAATAATCCAACTAGATTTCAAGTCAAACCTGGGGTAGAAAAGGAAACATGCCCAGTTACATAGATTTTCTTACCACTGTTTTACAAAAATTGTGGTAAAGCATACAAAACATGAAATTTACTATTTCTACCATTTTTAAGTGTACAGTTCAATTGCATTAAATAAATTCACATTGTTGTGCAACCATCATAATCATCATCAACATTCATATCTACACCTCTTTTATCTTCTTCAACTGAAATCCTGTACCCATTGAACACTAACTCTCCATTCATTTGTATCCCCGGACCCTGGAAGTCACCATTCTACTTTTTGTCTTTATGAATTTGACTATTCTAGGTACCTAATATAAGTATAATCATACAATATTTTTCTGTTGGTTACTGATTTATTTCACTTGGCATAAAATCTTCAATACTGAGCCCAGCTGAAGCACATGTAACAATTTCCTGCCTTTTTAAGGCTGAATAATATTCCGTTCTATGCACATACCATATTTTATGTATCCATTCATCCATTGATGGACATGTGGGGTGCCCCCACTTTTTGGCTATTGTGAATAATGCTCCATAAACATGGGTGTGCAAATATCTGTTTGAGTTCTGCTTTCAGTTATTTTGGGTATGCACTCAGAAGTGGAATTGTATCATATGATAATTTTATCTCTAATTTTTTGGGGAA
This sequence comes from Colobus angolensis palliatus, assembly GCF_000951035.1. Lineage (NCBI taxonomy): Eukaryota > Metazoa > Chordata > Mammalia > Primates > Cercopithecidae > Colobus > Colobus angolensis. The sequence continues at coordinate 8,020,320 of NW_012118488.1, forward strand.
GTGCCATAACATTTTCCATTCCCACCAACAACACAAGCACTGCAGTTTCTTCACATCCACACAAATACCTGTTATTTCAATTTTTTGATAATAGTAATCCTAATGGGCATGAAGTCATATGTCATTGTGCTTCGGTTTGGAGTTCCCTAATTATTAGTAACGTTAAGCATCTTTTCATGTACTTATTGGACATTTGCATATTTTTAAAAACAAATGTCTATTCAAGTTCTTTGCCCATTTTTAAGTTGGGTTGTTAGTTTATTTGTTGTTGAATTACAGGAATTTTTATATATTCTGAATATCAATTCCTTATCAGATGTACAATTTGCAAATATTTTCCACAGTTCCATGGGTTAACTTTTCACTCTAGTGGTATTGCCGGTTGATACACAAATGGTTTTAATTTTGAGGAAGTTTGACTTATCTATTTTGTTTTTAGTCAACTGTACCTTAGGTATCATATTTTAAAAACTAGTTGTCCAATTCAATGTTATGAAGTTTTCCCTTGTTTTATTCAGTTTAGGTCTTTGATTAATTTTGAGTATTTTTAAAAAAGAACGTATAAGGTAAGAGCCACCACCACCATCTTCTTCCTCCTCTTTTTTCTTCTCTTACTCCTCCCTCACCTTTCTTCTGTCCTTCTGTTTCTCTTCCTTTTTCTTCATGTGTATATGCAGTTGCACCAACAATATGTCTTTGTCTATTCTTCATTGACTGGTCTTAGCACTGCTGTTAAAAATTATTTAGCCATACACACAAGGGTTTATATTTCTGGGCTAACTATTCTATTCCATTGGTCTTTATGTCTCTTTTTATGCCAGTAAAACAGTATTTGTATGATCACAGCTTGGTAGTAAGCTTTGAAATTAGAATGTGTGAGACCTATATGTTTGTTCTTTTTCAAGACTGTTTTGGCTATTCAGGGTCCCTTGAGATTCCATATGAATTTTAGGATGGATTTTTCATTTCCTGAAAAAAAAGCCATTGGAATTTTGATAAGGATTGCATTGAATCTGTAAATCACCTTAGGTAGTAATGATGTTTTAATAGTATTATATTTTCCAAACTATGAACATAGGATACGTTTTCATTTATTTGTGTCTTCTTTCATTTTTTTCAGTAATATTTTGCAGTTTTGATGTATAAGATTTTTGCCTTCTTAGTTAAGTTTATTTCTAATTATTTTTTCATACATATTTAAGGTGTACAGCATGATATTTTAATATACATATGCATTGTGAAATGATTACTATGGTCAAGCAAATTAACATATCCATCCCCTCATATTGTTACCTTTTTTTTTTTTCTTTAAGTCATGTATGTGATAAGAGCTCCTGAAATCTACTCTTGGCAGATGTCCATTACGCAATGCAATAGTATTAACTAGTCATCATGCTGTGTATTGGATCTCTAGAGACTTATTCATCATATATCCTACATAACTACAATTTTGTACCCTTTGACCAGCATCTCCCCACGTCCAGCTCACCCCTGGTAACCATCATTCTAGCCTCTGTTTCTATGTATTTGAATTTTTTAGACTTTCTATATAAATACATTTATGCAATACTTTTCTTTTTGTGTCTGGCTTATTTCACTAAGCATAATATCCTGGTTCATCCATGCTATCTTTTTTACACTGAATATCTCACAGTTTTATTTTGTTCATTCATTCATTAGTAGAGCCACCAGCATCTTTTAGTTTCTATTTTCATGGAATATCTTTTTCTATCTTTTCACTTTCAAACTGTTCGTGTCCTTCAATCTAAAGTAAGTTTCCTGTGGAAAGCATATAGTTGTATTCTTATATTTATTTTTAAAAGTAACTATACCTATCTAATTTTTAGATAAATGATAAATAGATCTTTTGGAAATTGGAGCCGACTCACTGTGTAACCACAAGGTATAAAAATAAGACTAGTATAGAAAAGCTAAGAACCACTGGCTTGAAATTCCCACTGCCAGATCAATGGTGTAGGAAGATTTGGGGGGACACATCAATCTCAACATCTGAAAAAAATATTTCTGATGTTCTGTTTCATCCAGCAAAGAGCAGACAGGCTTGTGATGTGTTAAAGCAGATGTTAGATACACATGAACCCCTATCACACACACAAATTTGGATTGTGTGAAAAATATACTAGAAGAACTCTTAGTTTTCTTATATTTAATTAAAGATGGCAGAATATGGATTGTAGGTAAAGATAGAAGGATAAAGCTTAATAATTACATTTAAAAATAAATAAAAAGAGTTAAATCCAGCAAAGTTATTTACTAGTAGCCATGAAACAAGAAAAGGAATTCAGCCTTATGCCATTATCAATTTAGGAAAGTGATAACCAAAGAAAGAAACAGGAGATTCTAATCGAGTTTCCCACAGTCCAAATAATAATAATAATAAAAAAAAAACCTATGAGAATACAAACTACTGGCCATCAATTTCAAAGGAATACAAGACATAGGAAAAATAAATGCCCACCATTGTTCTAGAAACCATTTTGAAGTGATAAGCTATCAGAAGCCCAACTATTCCTGCCTCCTGAAGTAAAGTAAACCCACAACTGCAGAGTGACAAAGACTGAACTGAGGTATAGAATGTTTCACAAAATATCAGGGTCCACCTCTGGTTCTTTCCTCCCCTTAACAACATGGCCTCCAGTGACACACTGAAGTTACAAGAAAGTGAATAGAGAGCAATACTCAATCTTACAACTGTACATCTGAGGGGAATATAAATTAATCTGAAACAAAGTGGAAAAAATTTCAAAGAGGTTCCACTAACAAAACAACAAAGCAAAGAAATGATCTGAACAAAGTTGATAATATTAAAGAGAAACAGAGTGGCTTCTGCTGCCAGAGTCACAAAATAACCAGAATGTGCCCAGAAAATACAGCTTCTTTATTGTCTATAACTCAGCTGGTCATTCTTATAACCCCCATGTACTAAATAGCTTGAGTTGGATTAGGGAAGGTAGTAAGTATCTAATAGAATTTAATGTTTCATCAGATCCAAAACTGTGATAGTCCCTATTGGGTAGTATTCAGTCTTTGAGATTTAAATCTCTCCAGTGGCCTCCCCATTCCAATCTTCCGATGAAGAAAGAAGAAGGATGTGATTTTTTTTGACTGTATGGCACTAAGGGAGAGTAAGCATACTCAGGCCTGATATCCTCTATATTTTCTGATTTAAGGTCAGTTTCTCTTATCCACCTTGATATTTCTTGCCCTGATGATGCTGGCAGCTTTATGAAGTCTACAGTTGTTGTAACCTACAACTTAATATTTTTAGACTGTGTTAAGGCCTACTAGAATTGAATTACTAATTTGGTAGTTATTTTAATGGCTTTACTTGCTAATTCTATATCTGTGTCATTTCTGGATCTGTTTCCATTGATGGATTTTTCTTTTGGTTATGGGTTATACTTTTTTACTTCTTTTAATGCTGGTAACTTTTGGTTGAATGCACATATTGTGAATTTTACATTTTGGGTGCTAAGTTTAAAATATATACAGTTATAACGTATATGTATAAATATGTACATATTTGCATGTGTATATATGTGTGTGTGTGTGTGTGCACGCGTGCCATTTTCCTTTCTGGAATGCAATTATTTCCAATCTGCTGGATCATTTGGAGGATTGTTTTCAGCTCTGTTAGAGCAGCTCCAGAGCAATTCTTAGTCCGTGGCTAATTTAACCCTACTACTAAGCAATATCTTTATGAGAACTCTGTCTGACATTCCATATATTAGGATTAGAAGTTCTTTCCACTTTGTATGATGAGAATAGGAACTATTCCCATCTCTGTGTGAGCTCTGGGACTGTTCCACTCACAAGTGTACATTGGTATTCAGACAAAGCCTTAAGGGGAACCCTCCATGGATCTCCAATTCTCTCTCTTTCTCTGTCTCCTCTCTATCTCTCCCTCTGGGCATCTCTAGCACTTTTTATCTGGTTATTTCACCTACAAACTCTGTCTCTTTGGCCTCATCCAACTCCAAATTTTGTTTTCTTAGTCCAGCGAGGCCACCAAGCTATAAAGTCTTCCCCCTCCCTGTGCTGTGCCCAGAAAACTCCAGGTAGTAGGTTAGGACAATCACAGACTCCACCTTCTTATGTCCTCCCTCTCAGGGACCTATCTCTTAAAATGTCTGTTGTTCTATGTCTGAAGACAATTGTTTCATATATTTGCCTAGTTTTCTAATTGCAGAACAAAAAGAGTAAGTTTATTTCTTTACTCCTTAATAGCTGGAAGAGAAATTTAAGCCTTATTTCTAATTATGGAATAAAACTGGATTTCCTCTAGAAAATATATTTCAGGTGTCCAAGGGCAGATGAGAAAAGTACTATCTGATTTTGGTTGTTCTTTTCCCCCAATTTTTATAGATTCTTAGTTGTATAGGGTTTTTATAGTTTCATGTAAATATCAGCCTACTTTGTCTTCCAACAGGGACATCCTTCTGTTCCATTCCCTACCGTTACTGAAACTTTGTATATGGATTACTGACCATCCTATTTTGTGGTCTTCTGCAACTCAGATGACTCATCATTTTGCTATTGAACAAGAGAGATCTGAATGCTATAATTTGGTTCTAATTTTTATCATGTTTGTTAATTGATCTGCTTCAGAAGTGCAAAATAGAATCACTTGGTCAACATTAAAAAAAAAAAAAAGAAAAGACATGTGGATGGGAGGAGCCAAGATCACTGAATGGGAACAGCTCCTATTGAGGAGCTAATAGGTCTGCAGTTCCCAGAGAGACCATCGCAGAAGGTGAATGGTTTCTGCATTTCCAACTGAAGTACCCAGTTCATCTCACTGGGACTGGTTAGGAAGTGGGTCCAACCCACAGAGGGTGAGCAGAAGCAGGGTGGGGCATGGCTTTACCCAGGAAGTGCAAGAAGCCAGGGGACCGCCCTCCCCCAGGCAAGGGAAGCCATGAAGTACCCAGTTGGGTTACTATGCTTTTTCCACAGTTTTTGCAACCTGTAGATCAGGAGATTCGCTCATGGGCCTACACCACTATGGTTCTGGGTTTCAAGCACAAAACTGGGCGGCTGTTTGGGCAGACACTGAGCTAGCTACAGAAGTTTCTTTCATACGCCAGTGTCACCTGCAACCTCAGTGAGACAGAACCTTTCACTCCCCTGGAAAGGGAGCTGAAGCCAGAGAGCCAAGTGGTCTTGCTCAGCAGGTCCCACTCCCACAGAGCCCAGGAAGCTAGGAACCACTGGCTTGAAATTCTTGCAGAGAGTTCAGCAGTCTGAAATCCACCAGGGATGACCGAGCTTGGTGGGGGAAGGGACATTCACCATTACTGAGGCTTTATTAGGCAGTTTTCCCCTAACAGTGCTAAGGAGGATGGAAGGTTTGGACTGGGCAGAATTCACCACAGCACAGCAAAGCAGCTGTGGTCAGACTGCTTTTCTAGATTCCTCCTCACTGGGCAGGGCATCTCTAAAGAAAGATAACAGTCCCAGTCAGAGGTTTATAGATAAACTTCCATCTCCCTGGGACAGGGCACCTGGGGAAAGGGGCAGCTGTTCACACAGCTTCAGTGAATTTAATCGTTCCTGCCTGCCAGCTCTGAAAAGAGCAGCTGATCCTGTCAAGATAGATTCTCCCAGCCCTGAGCACCAGCACTGCTAAAAAACAGACTGCTTCCTCAAGTGGGCCCCTGATCCCCGTGCCTCCTGACTGGGAGAGACCACTCAATAGGGGTTGACAGACACCTCATACAGGAGAGCTCTGGCTGGCAACTGGCTGGTGCCCCTCTGGGATGAAGCTTCTAGAGGAAGGAGCAGGCAGCAATCTTTGCTATTCTATAGCCTCCACAGGTGATACCTGGGTGAACAGGGTCTGGAGTGGACCTCCAGCAAATTGCAGCAGACCTGCAGAAGAGGGGCCTGATAGAAGAAAAAATAAACAGAAAACAACAACATCAACATCAACATCAACATAAAGAACCCCCACACTAAAACCCCATTCAAAAGTCATCAGTCCCAAAGATCAAAGGTATCAGATCAAAGGTATCAAAAACTGGTATCAGATAAATCCACGAAGATGAGAAACAAACAGCTCAAAAATGCTAAAAATTCCAAAAAACCCCAGAATGTCTCTTCTCCTCCAAATGATCGCAACTCCTCTCCAGCTAGGACACAAAACTGGATACAGAGTGAGAATGACCAATTGACAGAAGTAAGATTCAGAAGTTGGGCAATAACAAACTCCTCTGAGCTAAAGGAGCATGTTCTAACCCAATGAAAGGAAGCTAAGAACCTTGATAAAATGTTATAGGAAATGCTAACTAGAATAACCACTTTAAAGAGGAATATAAATGACCTGACGGAGCTGAAAAACATAGCACGAGAACTTTGTAAAGCATATACAAGTATCAATAGCCGAATTGATCAAGCAGAAGAAAGGTTATCGGAGATTGAAGATCAACTTACTGAAATAAGGTGTGAAAACAAATTAGAGCAAAAAGAATGAAAAGGGACAAACAAAGCCTCCAAGAAATATGGGACTATGTGAAAAGACCAAACCTATGATTGATTGGTGTACCTGAAATGATGGAGAGAATGGAACCAAGTTGGAAAAACGCTCTTCAGAATATTATCCAGGAGAACTTCCCTAATCTAGCAAGACAGGTCAACAACATTCAAATTCAGGAAATACAGAGAACACCACTAAGATACTCCTTGAGACTTGCAACTCAAAGACACATAATTATCAGATTCTCCAAGGTTGAAATGAAGGAAAAAATGTTAAGGGCAGCAAGAGAGAAAGGTCAGGTTACCTACAAAGGGAAGCCCATCAGGCTAACAGCAAATCTCTCCACAGAAACCCTACAAGCCAGAAGAGAGTCGGGGGCCAATATTCAACATTCTCAAAGAAAAGAATTTTCAACCCAGAATTTCATGTCCAGTCAAATTAAGCTTCATAAGTGAAGGAGAAATAAAAACCTTTACAGACAAGCAAATGCTGTGAGATTTTGTCACCACCAGGCCTGCCTTACAAGAGCTACTGAAGTAAGCACTAAGAATGGAAAGGAAAAACTGGTATCAGCCACTGCAAAAACACCAAAATATAAAGACCTATGACACTATGAAGAATTACATCAACTAATGTGCAAAATAACCAGCTAGCATCATGATGACGAGATCAAATTAACATATAACAATATTAACCTTAAATGTGAATGGGCTAAATGCTCCAATGAAAAGAAACAGGCTGGCATACTGGATATAGAGTCAAGATACATTGGTGTGCTGTATTCAGGAGACCCATCTTATATGCAAAGACATACATAGGCTCAAAATAAAGGGGTAGAGAAATATTTACCAAGCAAATGGAAAGCAAAAAAAAGCAGGGCCTGCAATTCTAGTCTCTGATAAAACAGACTTTAAACCAACATAGATCAAAAAAGACAAAGAAGGGCATTACATAATGGTAAAGGGATCAATGCAACAAGAAGACTAACTATCCTAAATATATAGGCACCCAATACACAAGCACCTAGATTTATAAAACAAGTTCTTAGAGACCTACAAAGAGACTTAGACTCCCACACAGTAATTCTGGGAGACTTGAACACCCAACTGTCAATATTAGACAGATCAATAAGACAGAAATTTGGCAAGGATACTCAGGACTTGAACTTAGCTCTGGACCAAGCAGACCTCATAGACATCTACAGAACTCTCCAACTTAAATCAACAGAATATATATTCTTCTCAGTGCCACATAGCAATATTCTAAAAGCGACCACATAATTGGAAGTAAAACACTCCTCAGCAAAAGAACATAAATCATAACAAACAGTCTCTCAGACCACTGTGCAAAAAAATTAGAACCCAGGATTAGAGAAACTTACTCAAAACTGCAAAATTACATGGAAATTGAACAACCTGCCACAAATGACTACTGAGTAAACAACAAAATTAATGCAGAAATAAAGAAGTTCTTTGAAACCAATTAGAACAAAAAGACAATGTACCAGATTCTCTGAGACACAGCTAAAGCATTGTTTAGAGGGCAATTTATAGCACTAAATGACCACATGAGAAAGTGGGAAAGATCTAAAATCAACACCCTGACATCACAATTAAAAGAACTAAAGAAGCAAGAGCCAACAAATTCAAAAGCTAGCAGAATACAATAAATAACTAAGATCAGAGCAGAACTGAAGGAGATAGAGATGTGAAAAACCCTTAAAAAAATCAACGAATCCAGGAACTGATTTTTTGAAAAGATAAACAAAACAGATACACCACTAGCTAGACTAATAAAGAAGAAGAGAGAGAAGAATCAAGTAGACACAATAGAAAATGATAAAGAGGATATCACCACTGATCTCACAGAAATACAAACTACCATCAGAGAATACTATAAACACCTCAAACAAATGAACTAGAAAATCTAGATGAAACGATTAATTCCTGGACATATATGCCCTCCTAAGACTAAACCAGGAAGTAGTTGAATCCCCCAAAAGACCGATAACAAGTTCTGAAATTAAGGCAGTAATTAATAGCCTACCAACCAAAAAAAAAAAAATTCTAGGACCAGACAGATTCACACCAATTCAGCCAGGGGTACAGAGAGGAGCTGGTACCATTCCTTCTGAAATTATTCCAAACAGTAGAGAAAAAGAGAATCCTTCCTAACACAATTTATGAGGTCAGCATCATGTTGAGAGCAAAACCAGGCAGAGACACAACAGAAAAAGAAAATTTCAGGCCAATGTCCCTGATAAAAATTGATGCAAAATTTCTCAATAAAATACTGGAAAACTGAATCCAGCAGCACATCAAAAAACTTATCCACCACAATCAAGTGAGCTTCATTGCTGGGATGCAAGGCTGGTTCAACATACGCAAATCAATAAAAGTAATCCATTACATAAGCAGAACCAATGACAAAAACCACATGATTATCTCCATAGATGCAGAAAAGGCCTTCAATAAAATTCAACACCCCTTTATTCTAAAAACTCTTAATAAACTAGGTATTGATGAAACATATCTCAAAATAATAAGAGCTATTTATGACAAACCCATAGCCAATATCATAAACTGAATGGGCAAAAGCTGGAAGCATTCCAGAGAGGATGCTCTCTCTCACCACTCCTATTCAACGTAGTATTGGAAGTTCTGGCCGGGGCAATCAGGCAAGAGAAAGAAATAAATGGTATTCAAATAGGAAGAGAGGAAGTCAAATTGTCTCTGTTTGCTGATGACATAATTGTATATTTAGAAAACCCCATTGTCTCAGCCCAAAAAATCCTTAAGCTGATAAGCAACTTCAGAAAAGTCTCAGGATACAAAATCAATATGCAAAAATCACAAGTATTCCTATACACCAATAATACACAAACAGAGAGCCAAATCATGAGTGAACTCCCATTTACAAGTGCTATAAAGGGAATAGAATCCATATGAACACAACTTACAAGGGAAATGAAGGACCTCTTTAAGGAGAACTAGAAACCACTGCTCAAGGAAATAAAAGAGGACACAAACAAGTGAAAAATATTTCCATGCTTATGGATAGGAATAATCAATATCTTGAAAATGGCCATACTGCCCAAAGTAATTTATAGATTCAATGCTGTTCCCATCAAGTTACCATTGACTTTCTTTGCAGAACTAGAAAAACTACTTTAAATTTTATATGGAACCAAAAAAGATCCCATATAGCCAAGACAATCCTAAGCAAAAAGAACAAAGCTGGAAGCATCATGCTATCTAACTTCAAAGTATACTACAAGACTACGGTAACCAAAACAGCCTGGTACTGGTACCAAAACAGAACAGACCGGAGACCTCAGAAATAGCAGCACACATCTACCACCATCTGATCTTCAACCCACCTGGCAAAATCAACAAATGGAGAAAGGATTCCCTATTTAGTAAATGATGCTGGGAAAACTGGCTAGCCATAAGCAGAAAACAGAAACCGGACCCCTTCGTTACACCTTATACAAACGTTAACTCAAGATGGATTAAAGATTTAAATGTAAGACCTAAAACCATAAAAAACCCTAGAAGAAAACCTTGGCAATACCATTCAGGACACAGGCATGGGCAAAAACTTCATGACTAAAACACCAAAAGCAATTGCAACAAAAGCCAAATTGAGAAATGGGATTTTGTTAAACTAAAGAGCTTCTGCACAGCCAAAGAAACTATCATTAGAGTGAACAGGCAGCCTACAGAATGGGAGAAAAATTTTACAATCTGCTCATTTAACAGAGGTCTAATATCCAGAATCTACAAGGAACTTAAACAAATTTACAAGACAAAAACAAAAATCCCCATCAAAAAGTGGGCAAAGGATATGAATAGACACTTCTCAAAAGAAGACATTTATGCAGCCAACAAACATATGAAAAAAAGCTCATCATCGCTGGTCATTAGAGAAACGCAAATCAAAACCACAATGAGATACTATCTCCTGCCAGTTAGAATGGTGATTATTAAAAAATCATGAAACAACAGATGCTGGCAAGGCTGTGGAGAAATAGGAACACTTTACATTGTTGGTGGGAGTGTAAATTAGTTTAATCATTGTGTAACACAGTATGGCAATTCTTTAAGGATGTGGAGCCAGAAATACCACTTGACCCAGCAATCTCATTACTGCATATATACCCAAAAGATTATAAATCATTTTACTATAAAGACGCATACACACATATGTTTATTTCAGAACTATTTACAATAGCAAAGACTTGGAACCAACCCAAACGTCTATTGATGATAGACTGGAATGTGGCACATATACACCATGGAATATTATTCAGGCATAAAAAAATGAGTTCATGTTTTTGCAGGCAAATGGATGATGCTGGAAGCCGTCATCCACAGCAAACTAACACAGGAACAGAAAACCAAACACCACATGTTCTCACTCATAAGTGGGAGCTGAACAATGAGAATACATGGAAACAGGAAGGGGAAGATCACATACAGGGGCCTGTCGGTGAGTAGGAGGCAGGGGGAGGAGAGCATTAGGACAAATACCTAATACATGATGGATTGATAGGTGCAGCAAACCACTATGGCACATGTTTACCTATGTAACAAACCTGCACGTTCTGCACATGTATCACAGAACTTAAGTAAAGTCCTTATTTTACTTAAAGTAAAATAAACAGACATGCTCTTTATTCTGAACATTTTATCTCAGAAGAACTGAACAGATACATATATATAAAATAATATATAACATTAATCTTATATATTATATATTTATATATAATATATAATGTCTTATATATTCATTATAATATACACATTCATATATAATATATACATTCATATATAATATATAAGATCTTATATATTATATATTTCATATTATATATATATATATTTTTTGAGATGGAGTCTTGCTGTCGCCAGGTTGGAGTGCAGTGGTGCAGTCTCGGCTCACTGCAACCTCCGCCTCCCAGGTTTAAGTGATTCCCCCGGCTGAGCCTTCTGAGCAGCTGCGACTACAGGCATGTGCCACCACACCTGGCTAATTTTTTGTGTTTTAGTAGATACAGGGTTTCACCATGTTGGTCAGCATAGTCTCAATTTGCTGACCTCGTGATCCGCCCACCTTGGCCTCCCAAAGTGCTGGGTTTGCAGGCGTGAGTCACTGCGCCCGGCCCACAGTTGGGAATTAAGTGTCCTGTTGATCACTATTCTACTTATCAGGGGTAAGTTTGAATAGGGATTTCCATATTATAATCAAAAAGGTGCTGATATTAGTGTGTGAATAATCATAACATGCATTCTTAGAGACTGATGATTATTCTGTGTAATTTTTATATTTAATCATTTTATTGTTTTGTTGAAGCCTAGCATAGAATATCTACTAACTTCTTTTTTACTTGAATACTAGAAAACTCACCTTTCCCAGATCAGCCTGGAAAACAGAGTTCCTTCATAAAAACCTTATTGGCCAAGAGACAAATAGGATTTCTTCACTGAGAAGAAGTAGAAGCAGAACAGGAAAAGGAAAATGAGGAGAAGAAGGTGAAGGAAAGGAAGAGAGAGGGGAAGGGAGAGGCAGAGGGTTCATTTATTTGTGGACATCTCACATATATAATGATTTGGTTACAGATTCATTTATCCATCATCTCCCTGGGCTTGGTGCTACAGGGAGAGATTTGATTGAAACTTAGTCCTCACTAGCAGACAGATCCAATCAAACAAGATCCATGGATTGGTAAAAGTCAATGGGATTAAAGGCGGCCCTAGCAAAAAATGTCACCTGTCGCTAAGAACAACAACAAATTCTTATAAGTGTCTACTCTGAGTCAACCAACTTCTGAGACAACTTGTGTCATTTAACACATTTTACAGTCAAAATAAAAATGTGTCATAAGCTCTAAATACAGCAATGACACCAGTACCGACACAGATGTTTATTTCAGATCTTTTATACTATTTCTCAAACATGTACCTTTACTTTCAGCAGCCTCAAAGATGTTATAATTGGAAGAACAATACTTTGCAATTACTGTTTTGAATTTTTCACCTTGGGACAGTTTTCTGTTGTAAGTATGGAACTTGGAAGTTGTAGAAAGATACCGTCTTAAGAACTTAAGATTGTACTCTGTTATGCAACAGACAGCTAGCAAAGGTAAAGATATGAAAATGTAATTTAAAGAGACAAAGAGACTCACAGGTCAGAGACTTTCCAAAAATGGATGATGGATTGTATTTTTTTAAATTTTCAATCTGAAGAGAAGGCTAACTTGCCTCAAAGGAAGCAACATAGAAATAAATATGCCATTGTCCACCCCAAATCCACCTAGGAGAAGATAAAACTTTAGTTAGCAAATTTTACAATTAAGGTGCTGTAAACTGAATGTCTGTGTCCCCCTCCCAAAATTTATACACTGAAGCCTAATCCCCAATGTGATGGCATTATAGGTGAGGCCTTTGGGAGGTAATTAGGTAACGTGGCTGGAACCCTCTTAAACAGGATTAATGCCCCTATAAAAAGAGTAGAACACAGGGGATCTCTCTCTGCTCATTCCCATGACAGGACACAATGACAGGAGAGCCATTTATCTACATACTGGGAAGAGTGTAGTGTCTCACTAGACACTAGACTACCTGACACTTTGATCTTCGACTGCACAGCATCCAGAACTGTGAGAAATAAATGTTTCTTCTCTAAACCAGTTTATTGCTATTTTTGCTATTTGTTGCAGCAGCCAGAAATAACTACGACCTAAAATTCTTTTTAGTGAGATGAGTGTATTAAGCTGTTAAACAATCAAATTATCTAATTTTTCTATTCTGTCTTTAAGCAATATTTTGAACATAATTTGGATTTTCACATAGATATGTCTACAATGAGAAAATGTGTCAATCATATGAACTTTTGGACAATTTTTTTGTATTATAAATCAATATGTTTTCATTATGTCTCAACATATAAATCCTATGAACTCAGTTTAATATGAGACTTTGATTGGGAAACAAGTTTACTCTTCATGAGAAGACTAAATTATGTTTCTGAGCCAAAAACAAACAAACAAACAAATGAATGAACAAACAAAAAACCTGAGAGAGTGACCTAGTAAACTCACCAAGCTCTCTGGGCCATAGCTAAGTAGATGACATATACCACTCAATATGTTTTACAGTTTCCATATTTCTTTAATACTTCCTTAAATTGTAAGGGTAGAATGGGCAAACATGTTATTTTATTCATTCACCTTTACAATACCCTATTTTGTCTTGTCTAACACATGTGCAAAATTGAACACAACTCTGCTTGCTAGCTACTTTTCTAAAATGGGATATAGCTAAGTTCAGAGAGATGCCTTCAAAATGTGTCACTTAAATGTTAAAAGAATACCTCAACATGGATGAATCTTCAAACATTATACTAAGAGAAAAAAGCCAGAAACAAAAGGCTGTATATTTTACAATTTCAATTATATGAAATGTCCAAAATAAGCAAATCCATAAAGAGAGATTAATGTTTACTAGAGTCTGGGGGAAGGGAGATGAGGGAGTGACAATTAATGGATACATGGATTTTGGGGAGGAGTGATGAGAATGTTCTGGAACTGTATAATCATGATGGTAGCACATCTTTATAAGTATACTAAAAACCACTGAATTAGATACATTAAATGGGTTAAGTTTTTGGCACGTGAATTATATCTCAATTTTTAAAAATGCTAAATAGAGGCCATATGAGGGTAGTTGGATTTCAAATGATTTTTACTTTTAAAAAACCTTTTAGTATAGGTTATTTATTTATTTTTTAAATGAACATAGTCAGGAATGAACAATAGATAGCTTTCATGGGTGTGGGGGACCTAGCTGAAAATCAGGTGACTTAGAGATTTTAATATAAATATCTGTTGTATTTATATTCATACATATGTAGAAAAGTAAAACTGTAACTATCCATTTAATATCATACATATCATACATACATAGAAAAGTGAACTTTAAAATTCCATTTTAATTCTCTTCAGCTGGCATTGGTTATTAGCAGCATGTCAAGTACAGAGTTGTGTAAATCACTTTATATGAAATGGAATTGTATATGTTGATATGGATATTTACTTGGGATTAGTAAAATTTAAGACTTTATGAAGTTGCCCATTTCTTCAATAAATATTTCTTCAGCTACTATATATGACTTGAGTTACTGTATGATTGAACTGTGTCAGTTACCAAACCCAGTGTGAGCAAACACTAAGTTCTTCCCCCAAATGCTCCTTAGAACAAGGGTCACAGATGAAAAATTAGACTGGAAAATTCATTAAATGGACCTACCATAGTATTTCACACAACTTTTCATTCTTAAGGTAAATGTAAGGAGAATGCAGTATTTCTTTCGCTTTTCTTCCCAACAGCCCCCAGTTTACACAGATACTAGTAGTAGATGTGGGAAATACACACTTGGGTGACTATAACCTACTTAAAATGAGAGAAAAATCTTCAGGGATAAATTAACATGTTTTATAGTGTTAATTACAGAAACTGCAATACTAGTAATGCTCAGGAGTTAATTAACCACTTTCTGAACTTCACTCAACTTGTCTCACACACTTGACAGAGGCCATCAAAGTAATAATCTGTATCAATGATTCTTATCTGCTTTGAGATTTACAGAACTTCTTTGAGAATCTCTTTGTTTTACATCTTTTCTTTCTAATAAATGCATATAAATACATTTAAACTGAAAACTGCAGAAATATCAAGGTTTTAATAATTCTCTTGGAAACCATAGATTCCTGAAATCTTGCAGATCTTAGGTTACAATTAATTCACTTATATGAAGAATGTCTTATTAATATAGATTAATACACTTTAGTTCATTCAATTAATTAAATGTTATCCATTATATAATGCTTAGAATTGTCTGGCTTGTAGTAAGCTGCCAATGAGTGTTAGATCATTTTATTTTTACAGCATATGTTGAGCATCTCATGTATTAGGCACTTTCTTAAATGCTAGATTAAAAATATATAACATTTTTTATGTTTACCATAAGGCAGACATATATTTAATAGTTTTAATTACCCTATGCAGTATATATTTTAGTGCTTACTGCTTTAAGATGAAGAAACTGGCTGTACTGAAATTATCTTGCCCAATGTCAGTAGGGCTTATCATCAAATCTAGTACCTCACTATGACTACTCTGATTTCTCTTCACTACCAATAGAGAAACGGTAGGGCTTGTACTCATATCTGTTGCTTCTGATTCCAGAACCCATCCTTTTATTCCTGTGATATTCCATTGTTAGCAGATTTCACTCAACCTATGAAAAGCTTGTCTGGGATGATTCATTGTGAGTGCTCACCCAGGTGAGCATATATCTCTTATAGGAAGAACTTTCAGTTAATATCAACTCAGATCAAAGCTAAACCTAGAGAAAGGCAAGCTCCATAGTTGAAGCAAATGTCATAAATTTGCATTGGCAGAGTGCTCAAAGTGCTACCTTTTCAAAAGTCAAAGAGTATATAAATTACCATAAATTTCTTTTGTTGAATGAACTCTCCCCTCACTCACCTCACTAAATAAGGCTGAATATTTGAATTCCTATAATTTTAATATTAAGAATCCTAGTGCACATTTAAAAGGTTATACAGTTTGTGAAAGGAATGAGACTTTGCACCTTGCTTTTGCCTTATTATGGTGTAGGCCAAAGGTGCTATAGTTTAAAATATTCTTGGTTAAATCTCAGAGTTGGGCTTGCACATTTAAATTCTAGAGAGATTATTAAGACTGTTGGTTTCCTTAAGAATCAAGACAGGTTTTTAAAACTTGTTAACATGTTTGATTTTAAATACTTCTTAGATGAAAAAGTTCTAGATCTTAAATGTTCAGATCTAGAAAAAAAGAAAGAGATTTGGTTACCTGTGCATGTTTGAATTTTTACGAAAACAAAAAGATTCATGGAAATATGGCCTTTAATCAAGCTATGTTCCCAATGCAGATGAAACTGAAGTACAAATGCAAAAGTAAGCTGGCTTGTCAATCATAGCTAGTCGAATCACCAGGGGTGTGAAAAGTTTGGATTTCTGGATTTTAGAGGGTTAGACAAAGAAGGGAGAGAAACTTGCTGTGTTAAAAAGAATAGTGTTTTTGGAATTTTCAGACTCTTTGTCCTTACTGTTAAAATAAACAGCATCAATGGAACTCATTTCTCCTACTCCTTCTTCCTCCTCTTAAATTAAGTTTAGCCTAAAGCTGCATCCTTACATATTTTAATTTTGCCTAAGGGCTTTTCTGTACATTGTGAACTATAACAAGCAGAGGTATAAACAGACTGTTGCCTACACTTGTGCCAATCACCGAGTTTTGACCAAATAGCCAACTATTCCAACCATGTTCAAATATGGCAAACACTGAGCTGTAACCAATCCAGCGATTTATCTACCTTGCTTCTGTTTTCTGTACCTCACTTTCCTTTTTCTGTCCATAAATCTTCCACCACGTGGCCACACTGAAGTCTTTGAGCCTACTCGGGCTCAGCAGGCTACCCTATCAATGTATTGTTCATGGCTCAATTAAACTCCTTTAAATTTAATTCAACCGAAGTTTTTTCTTTTAACACTCCTCAGCAAAACACATTTGTAATGCTCCCTGCCCCACCAGTTAATCCATTCTTATCATCTGGTATTCTACTGGACATTACATTTTTAAACAGTCACTAGAAGAAATATGCTTGCAAATAGCTAGTTGAGGCTGAAAAATGATCAAAGAAGTTTAAATCTGATGAGACTCGTAGGGAAATACCTATTAGAAGCATGTGCATGGGTTGAGGGAGCTAAGAGAAGTCATAGTAAGAAACACAGCAATAGCCAGGTGTGGGTGGCTCGGGCCTTTAACCCAAGCACTTAGGGAGGCCAAGGCAGGCAGATTACCTGAGGTCAGGAGTTTGAGACCAGCCTGGCCAACATAGTGAAACCCCATCTCTACTAAAAATACAAAAATTAGCCAAGCATTGTGGTGTACACTTGTAATCCCACTACTCCAGAGGCTGAGGTAGGAGAATCACTTGAACCTGGGAGGTGGATGTTGCAGTGAGTCGAGATTCTGCCACTGCACTCCAGCCTGGGTGACAGAACGAGCCTCTGTCTCAAGAAAAAAAGAAGAAAAAAAACCGAAAAACAGTAAAACCTATGGAGGCCCATAATTGCAAATAAGCATGCTGAAGGCATATAGCTGGTCAAACAAACAAACAAAAAACAAAGAACAGGGAAACTCAGGAACATCTTATTCTGAATTCTATGTTCTTCCCACACTTTTCATAGAACTAACTCTAACAAATTGTTTTTGGGAACCCCTTTATTCCCCCAAGGCTCTGAGTTATTTTAGAAGGAGTGTATTAGATTCACATTTGGCCACTTAGAGCCAGGCATATACATCCATGTTACTTAAATGTTGATGATCTGCAATGTGAAGGCTTGAAGCAAGCAAAGAATACTTGGTGTCTCCTCTACAGACAGCCAATACGATAGCTCCCTAATGATGGCAGTGGGGGCCAATCTGGGGTGGCCCCTGTGAGGACTCTAGCTGCAGTGGGGGAGGTGTGACCAGGGCTGTGTGCTCAGTGGGGGCTGCTAACTGGTGATCCCAGTGGGAGTCCCACACCCTATTGAGTTGGCGGGGAGGGAGTCCTTGCCCGCAGGCACAGATATAGCTGCCCAGCTGTAGCTCCAGACCCAGGCATCCCTGTACTCTTGGAGCTCAGGAAACCCTCTCCCCACCACAGGCTCAGAAGTGCCTGCTCCCACTCACAGACCTCTTCCTGCTCCTGGTGTCTATTCCAGTGCAGAGCAAAGTTGTGGCCAAGCCTGAGCGCTGTCACAACCTGGCCGGGTGTGCGTGTACTTGGGGCAGCACTGACATGCAAGCCCCCTGTTCCCTTGGCCCCCTCCAGACTTTGAGCACCGACAAGTGTTGGAGGGAGGCTGAGGTACTGAGGGCAACTTGTGATGGGCCTGCGGGTGCCCCTCAGCAGGAGCAGCCTGTGTGCTGTGGATGGCATGTTGATGGTGGTGGGAGGCACATAGATTCTCAGGAGGGAAGGGAAGGAGTAGGTACCCAGTGAAACCCCACCTTCAAGCCAGGGACATCTTGAAGCCTGGGGACTGGGCTCCCAGTTCCAGGTGGGGTTCATGACCTGGAATGAGAACTTCACTGATGTCTTTCAGCCAGTTAGATGGTGCTTTATCCAGTCTGCCTATGTTTGCCTATGGACAAGTCAGCATGCACTTCCTCCATTCTGAGCACCTTAAAAACCCCAGATTGAGCCAGACTCAGACACTTGTCAGGGTGACGTACCTGCAGAAAGGAGTTACCCCCTTGGGGTCTCCTGAGAGCCATTCTGTCACTCACTAAAGCTCTCCTCCTTGCTCACCCTCCAGTTGTCCATGTAACTTCATTCTTCCTGGACAGGGGACAAGAACTTGGGACTTGACAAATGCAGGGTGTGAAAGAAACTGTAACACATTCCTGACCGACTCACTAAGCTGCAGGTGGTGACACACTCCTGGACTGTGGGAGTGAAGAGTGGCAACCCTTCTGGGATCCAGACCTTAGAATTCCTCTAGCCAGAACTGCTATAACACTATATTCCTCCACCAGTGCTGGGTGGTTGCCCCACAGGACAGGAAGTAGCAGTGGTACTTCCTGTCCAAGAGGGGTCAGGCCAAGATCCGTGGCCAGAGTGGGACAGTGGGATTGAGAGACCTGTAACACAAACAGGCTGAAACCCATCCCCCCAAAACTCACCCCCTCACTCACGAAGCTGTGGGCAATAAGAAAGAGAGAAGAGCTGTGGCCTTTCTGGGAGCCCAGACCTCAGGGCTCCCTGAGCCAGGGATGTGACATGTTATATAACACTCTCTTTGGGGCTCTGCGGTTCCTGGCATCTCTGAGTTTTTGGATGCCACCGTCTTTTCCTCATCCAGATGCTGGTGCCCACAGCAGAAGCTTCTTGTGGTACATCTGGTGCATTCACAGCCTTGGACAAAGCTGGAGCCTGGAGCTACTTGCCATGCTGCAGCAGAGAGTGTGCCTGGCTGTACTCAGTGTCCAGACCCCATGCTCGCTTGCTCACACACCCCTTGCCACTCCCCACCTGGCTCATGGCATCCAGGCCAGTAACACGAGCTGAGCACAGCCTGCCAGGCCAAGTGGGCATAACAAACCCAGCAGGCATGAGCAATACTCAAGCAGAAGGTGCCGCTGCCCACAGAGGTTTCCAGCTGGCGAAGCGACAGCCTAAGGATCCCATGACACTACCATACAAGTTGCAGGAACATAAGAACACTTTCCTTCTTTCATCTTTATTTGTCCTTAAATCTAGTTCAGTGAAAATGTGCATGGCAAACTGCCTTCCACCATGAAACCTGCTAAATGAGTACCCTGTTCCCATTAGTTACTGAACACACACACACACACACACACACACACACATGCACAAAGAGAGAGAGAGAGACAGACAGACAGACAGACACACAGAGATACAGAGTTATTCTTCTCATCTATCCTAAATTTTACTGACTTGGGGCACTGTCCCAGAATATAAAACCTCTAGCTTTCAAACAAAGGGACAATTCAATGACACGCAGCTCCTGAGAGAAATTGCCATTAAAAAAAGAAAAGCAAAATGAGCCCAGGTAGGTAAGAGATTCTCAGAGGGTAGTGCCATATTTCAGCCAGCTGATAAACATATGGCAGCACTCTAGGTCTTATCAACCTATCTCTCCTAGAATTGAGTAGTGAGGGGTTGTCAAGGAGCTGCATATTAACAAATTTATCTGCTTTGACTATATCTGATATAGTCAGGGAGAAAATTACGCTGATTTGGCTGAATGGTTGTCCGGTAACCTCTGTTTTTTTCTGTGGTGAATATTTTCTACATGGTGAATATTTTCCACAGACTGAATGAGGAACGTCTACTGTTCAAAACTTTGAGGAAAATGTATTTAACAGATATAAACACGAGGTTGGGAATTAAACAAGACAGTTTTCAATCATAAAATTAGATGATAACTTAAAAATGTGTGAGGGGCCCAGAAGTTATTTAAAAAATGTCTTATGATGTATATAAGCAAAAAAAAGTGTAGACAACTTGCTTGTGCCAACTTTAGAACCCTAGTTAGACCTGAAGTCTACAATTTAAAAAATGATGGTAACAGATGCCTTTTCATGCATCTATCATTCTTGGAAGAGTTAAAGCAACAGGTATATTTAACTCTTCAACTTACAGAAGAGCTATTACGGGGCATCCAGAAGCTAACCTTGACTTCTTTTTCAGGAATAGGATTAATCTTCCAAAGTTTTCTAGAAGACAGAGCTAGAGCCAGTAGGCTAATCACTTTCAAGAAAGCAGATTTCAGCTTAATATAAGGTAGAAATCCCTAACCATGAGCACTCTCCAAAAATGTAGTGGATTTCCCACTCCGAATATGTCTAGCACAGGCTAGAGAAACACTGGGTAGGAGGAATATAGTCAGCTATGTCATTTCTAGCTTTTGGACATAAAATAATGTAGCAGGTACAGTGACTCGCTATTTATTGAACTTGGCCTTAAATCCTAAGGAGAGTAAATCCAACTCTTCTTCTTAGGAATGGTCAGATTTTCTGTACTTTCCGATGATCCTGCAATGGAGAATATGTGAAATCCATTTTCTTTAGCAAGTGGTAATGACTATACGCAAATAAATTTGATATTTATGAGATTCATGTAGATGCCCCAAAGTATTCCACTGGGGAGCTTGAGATTGAATTATTCATCTACTGCAAAGGAATCGCACAACAGCAAAAGTACCAGGCAGCATAATTTCACAACTCCTTTTATGTCTGTCATTAAAGAGATTTTCCAAGTTTAGTTTTCTCCTGTTTAAGGTAGGTGTATTATTTATTCCACTTCCTTAAAACAAAAATTCACAGCCAACATCATCACAAGGCATCTCTGTTCACTTTACTTTAACTATAAATAAACTCTGCTATCTGCAGCTCCTTGACTGCCACCTCTGGAAATGTTACTACCACAACTGTTCCTCACTTTCCCCCTCAGTTTCAGACTCTCTGTATCTGACTCTTTTGGTGTTTTATTCTCCCATAAGTTATTTTCACCATATTTTTTTAAAATAAAAGTCTCAAAGTTACCCTCTTTTTTTTTTTTTTTTTGGAGACGGAGTATTGCTCTGTCGCCCAGGCTGGAGTGCAGTGGCGCGATCTCCACTCACTGCAAGCTCCACCTCCCGGGTTCACGCCATTCTCCTGCCTCAGCCTCCCGTGTAGCTGGTTACCCTCTGTTTTTAAGAGGGCTCTTTGCATGGATAAATTGAAGTCATAAGTTGTGTGTCCTTGGATGATGCTTTAATTTCATTAGTATTTTTGAAAACGAAGAGAATCCTGAGTTATTGCTTATGTTTATACAAACACATCTCATATTTCCCGTCTGTCACTAACTGACTGACTTAATTGAATGCGTATCAGTTGGTATTTAAGGGCTGCAGAGCTGTAAGAACGAATATGTCATTTACTGAATCAAGAAATGGGTTATTGAAATTCCTCTATCCCTGTTTTAGGTGCTAGGGATGCAGGAGTGACCAAGATCCCTGTCTTCTGAGGCTTTCTTTCTACTGAGAATGAACACTAAATGTGTTTTTATCCTAAACAAAATCTATGTTGAAATCAGTGAATAAACAAATGGTATAAGGAACTCCTGTTTCTGTTAAGTTAAATTATATGTATCCTGTTGTAATTAAAGGAAAAATACTCAGCTGCCCTACCCGGTGGTTTATGCTCATTTTGTCTCATCTTACAGTGATAGCGTGTGTTGTGGTTGGGAGAAAAAGTGAACTGGAATAAGTTGAACTTGAGTCTGACTTTTATTTTCAACACGTATTAACTGTTAATCCACCGTGCTCTCTTTTCCTCTTCCTTCTTCTTTCTTTAAGTGGGAACAGGAATAGATACGTCACAGAGTCATGACGACTTAATGACACAAAACATGGAAAACACGTAGTAGTAGCGTGCTTTGGACAGAGTAGGTTGTTAAAAAATATTGCTTCTCATTTTTCTTCCCCTTACCTTCTTGTTCTTACCTTGCCACCATGAAAGGCGGACATGGAGACTCATTCAGCACTGCAAGTGGGACAATTTGATTAGGCTTCTTTCTTTTTCCTTATCATAAACCCAATGTGTACACTGTGAAGTACACAACAGACAGGAGAGCACAATACAAAATGATTACCTAATTTTAAGTGATTCTTTCAGCAGCTTTCTCCACAGCTCAATTTAAAGTTCGAGGTTTGGGCGGAGCAAGATGGCCGAATAGGAACAGCTGCAGTCTCCAACTCCCAGAGCGAAGGACACAGAAGACCGGTGATTTCTGCATTTTGAACTGAGGTACTGGGGTCATCTCACTAGTGAGTACCGGACAATCGGTGC
>NW_012118488.1:8049060-8080003 GCF_000951035.1 Colobus angolensis palliatus
TTTTTTTTTTTTTTTTTTCAACTCACAAGGACTCTATCCTTGACTCAATGCATATGTCTGCATACTTATTAGCAACACAGGGGTCCTTTAGAAGACCTGGTCCCTAGAGAAGGCAGGGAGGCACCTGTTAGATTGTTACTATTAGGAATATTTATTTACCAAGAAGTGTGGAAGTTATTGTGTTGCAGAGAGACACCTCCTTCAAGGTCAAGCCTTCTGACTGTGAGCAGCACGAATTCAGTGATTGGTTGATATGGGAGAGAAAGGTCTTGCCCCCTTAAGGGAAATTAAGACAAGTCTGAAGGAACATTATAAGCAGGGGCAGCTGAGGCCATGTTGTAATTTTAACTCTTCAACTTACAGAAGAGCTGTTATGGGGCATCCAGAAGCTAACCTTGATTTTTTGTTTTTTCAGGAATAGGATTAATCTTCCAGTTTTTTCTAGAAGACAGAGCTAGAGCCAGTAGGCTAATCACTTTCAAGAAAGCAGATTTCAGCTTAATATAAGGTAGAGCTCCCTAACCATGAGCACTCTCCAAAAATGTAGTAGATTTCCAACTCCGAATATGTCTAGCACAGGCTAGAGAAACACTGGGTAGGAGGAATATAGTAAGCTATGTCATTTCTAGCTTTTGGACATAAAATAATGTAGCAGGTACAGTGACTCGCTATTTATTGAACTTGGCCTTAAATCTTAAGGAGAGTAAATCCAACTCTTCTTCTTAGGAACGGTTAGATTTTCTGTACTTTCTGATGATCCTGTACTGGAGAATATGTGAAATCCATTCATCACAGCCCAACTTTTCTTCCACCTCGTGTTGCTTCCTTCCCCTCTCCCACAGGTGTTGCTTGAGGGGACGCATTCCAGTAAGTTCTTACATGCACTAATCACTATCTCAGAGGCAGCTTTCTTGGGAAAGCCAAGCTGCCACGAAGAGTCAGGTGTTAACTGTCCCACTCATTGACATCAAGTGTCCCGCTCAGATTCATAGTCTAGTGTCAATTCCATAACTCAAAATCCCATGGCAGTCTATTAATACAATGGATTATTCCACAGCAATAAAAATAAATAAATACTGGCTGCACATAACTGTCGTTATTTATTTTGAGTCTTATGAACCTGTGATTGAGATGCAGAAGCGGGGACAAAAGAGTATATTTGGATCATGTTCAGTAAAAAGTATATC
This sequence comes from Colobus angolensis palliatus, assembly GCF_000951035.1. Taxonomy (NCBI): domain Eukaryota; kingdom Metazoa; phylum Chordata; class Mammalia; order Primates; family Cercopithecidae; genus Colobus; species Colobus angolensis. The sequence goes on from NW_012118488.1 coordinate 8,050,248, forward strand.
TTTGGGAAAACTTTATATTTAAAAAATAGGAAAAACGAATCTGAAGTACCAGAATACAAAATAGTGATTACATTTGAAAGGGGAAGTAAAAATTAGGACGGAGCACGAGGTGGGTGTCCTGGTGCTCATAAATGTTCTGTTTTTTGATCTGAGTGCTGGCTACACAGTTGATCTGAGTGCTGGCTACACAGTTGATCTGAGTGCTGGCTACACAGTTGATCTGAGTGCTGGCTACACAGTTGACCTGAGTGCTGGCTACACAGTTGATCTGAGTGCTGGCTACACAGTTGATCTGAGTGTTGGCTACTTTATGAATATTCACCCAATGATACACATAATTTGCGTGCACTTTTCTTTAAGTAGATTATATTCCAATAAAATATATTTTTAAAAGAACAAAATAAGCGTACTTGATAATGTAACCATTAGAGAAACAAACTGATTCCAAAATTTAAGGATATACAAGCATTTCGTAGAATATTACTGCTGCTTATCACAAGCCAGGCAAAAACCACACAAGCAAGAACAGGCAAGCACTCAGTATTAGACGGTTTTGTATGCTGCAGAATCATTTAAATATATGTCCCGCAAAAAAATTTCCTCCTTCTTTATGATGACAAATTATTATGGCCTGGCAGGTGATAACTGCTGAAATATTTAGAAGGCACTTAAGATGGAGGAAAAAAACCCAACAAATGCTATTTGAAATCCATTTAAAGAAAATTTCTCTCTGAAGAGCAGAAAAACAAAGAGGGCAATTGATGGCAATTTATGACATGACAAAATCAATTACAGTCATGTGCCCCATAAAGACGTTTCAGTCAACCACAGACCGCATAGACAATGGTGGTCCCATAAGATTATAATGGAGCTAAAAATTCATATTACATAGTATTTACTGTACTTCTTATTGTTATTTTAAAATGTACTCTCTCTGTTGCTCTCTCACTCTGTGTGTGTGTATATATATATAATGTATATATCTGTCATGTATACACAGTATATACATACACACTCTCTGTGCATATATATAGAATGTATAATATATATCATATATGTGTGTATATATATACAGTTTGTATATACAGACAGTGAGCGAGAGATACAGTTAGCCATATAACAGCCTCAGGCAGCTTCTTCAGGAGAAGGCATTGTTGTCACAGCAGATGACAGATTCATACCTCTCATTGCCCCTGAAGACCTTCCAGAGGGACAGGACATGGAGGTAGATGTTATGGTGATGATCCTGGCCCTTTGTGGGCCTAGGCTAATGTGTGTGTTTGTGTGTGTTTTTTTTTTTTTTTTTTTACATTTAAATAGAAAACAAATTAAAATAGAAAAAAAAGCCCATAGAATTTAAAAGATACAAAGAAAGAAAATGTTTTTGTACAGCTGTACAATGTGTTTTATGCTAAATGTTATGAAAAAAGAATCAAAAACATTTTAAAGGTTTATGAAGTAAAAAGTTACAGTGTTATCACAAGCTAAGGTTAATTTATGATTTGAAGAAAACATCGTTTTAATAAATGTAGTGTAGCCTAAGTGTACTGTGCTTATAAATTCTACAGTAGTGTACAATAATGTTCTAGGCCTTCACATTCACTCACCACTCACTCACTGATTCCCTCAGAGCATCTTCCATTCCTGCCAACTCCATTCATGGTAAGTGCCTTCTACAGGTGTACCACTTTTTAATCTTTTATACCATACTTTTACGGTCCCTTTTCTATGTTTGGATTTGTTTAGATACACACACACTTGCCTTCGCGTTCCGATTACCTACAATATTCAGAACAGTAACATGTTGTACAGATTTGGAGCCTAGGAGCAATAGTCTATATCATTTAGTCTAAGTGTGTAATAGGCCGTACTGTCTAGGTTTGTGTAAGTACACTCTGATGTTCACACAACAATGAAATTGCCTAAGGAGGTGTTTCTTGTGACATGCGCCTGCCATTAAGTGATGCGTGACTACAGCTTCTTATTGGATTGTTTTGCTTTTAGAGTGAATACATTGAAGAAAACAAACTCACTTAATTTTTGTGTCACAAATATGTCATGTAGCACTGTGACTCTGCAAGAATGAAAATTGTAACAAAGTTGCTTCTTGAATAGGAAAAACAACTATCAACTGTTTTAAATGTGATATTGTGATGTAGTAAGAAATACATATTTGATCCTAGTTGCCAGTTCTCAGGCAGGGCTCCTAAAACCCTTGTAATTTCCTAAGTGATAAAAGTAAAAGGAGCATCTTCTGTTGTTCATAACAAACCCCTTTCAAACACACATGAGTTTATGTGAATGAGATGATTTCTGGAAATCCCTTAAAGATGGGAGCTACTTACCAGGGAAACCAACCATACGGTTAGAGGATTGAAACTTTCAGCCTCACCCTCCAAACTACAGGGAGAGGGGAAAGAGTACTGGAGACTGAGTCAATCACTAGTGGCCAATAATTTCATCCGGCATACCTAAGTCATAAAGCCTGCAGAAAAACCTTAACTGAAAGGATTTGGAGAATGTCCAGGTTGCTGAACATATTAAGGTGCTGGGTGGGTGGCTTGCCCAGAGAGGGTACAGAAGCCCCATGCCCCTTCTCCATACTTTGCCCTGCGGGTCTCTTCCATCTGGTTGTACTTGAGTTGTATTCTCAATAGTAAACCAGCAGATGGAAGTGAATGCTTCCTTCAGTTTTGTGAACCCCTCTGTGAACCCCATAAAAAAATTAGAAAATCCTACTATTTGTTGCAACATGGATGGGCATTATGTTAAGTGAAATAAGTCAGGCACAGAAAGGTGCTTATATGTTCTCATTCCTATGTGGGAGCTAAAAATGTTGATCTCATGGAGGTAAAGACTCCAATACTGGTTACCAGAGACTGGGAAGTGGGAAGAATAAAGAAAAATTAATTAGTGGGTACGAAACAGAGTTCAACAGAAGGAATAAGTTATATCATTCAATTGTACAGTAGGGAGACTACAATTAATGATAATGTATGGTATATTTCAAGATATCTAGAAAAGAGAAAAATTGGAATATTCCCTGCACAAAGAATGAATACATATATGATATTTTAGCTATCTCAATTACCTTGATTTGGTCATTATACATTGGGTATATGTATGAAAATATCACATGTACAACTATTATATATCAATAATAAATAGGTACTCAAATAGCTTTTATATGGCATAATTTTCCTGCAGAGTTGGAAATGGTTGCTACACACGTTAACCTCTGGCTATGCTCTCCTTTATGTCTTCTGACTCATCGTCTTTTATGTTTCTCCTCCTTGCTCACCCTGGTCCAGCTTTGAGGGCTTTCTTACAATCCTTTTGATTCCACAAACAAGCCAGCTATGCTTTCACCTTCAGGTCTTTGCATTTGTTATTCTCTCTACTTGGAATGATCTTTCTTAAATTTGCAAGTATTTAATTTCATATTGTCTCTGTCTCAGTAAGGCACACTCTGTTGCCCCACCTCCACTCCTCAGCACACGTATACTAGAACTGTTTTCCTTTTTATTAATATCATATGTCATACATCACATATTCTAAGTTTTGTATTGTCTGTCTCCTCTCTTATATAACTGCAAAGCTCAAGCAAAGCAGAGCTTTAGCAAACTGCTTGCACTGCTGTGTCTCCTAAAATAGTCTCTACTCTATAGTAAGTTCCCAACAGATATTAGTTGATTGAATAATGATGTTTAATAGAAAATAGTCTTAACTAAGCTGAAATAGAAAAAAATATATATTACCTAGCAATTGTAAAGAATCTTACAGGTCAAGTTATAGAATATCATGTTCTCAACACCAGTGATAAGTGAATCTGCTTCTAGAGAGATGAAACACATGGTTTTTCAGAGTCCCTTATAATCTATGAGATTCTCACAAAGGCACAAGGAACTTCTGTGTATAAATCCCTGTTAGGGGCAGCATCCATCATCTCTTCATCGAGACCACAAGCATCTCCTGGTTCACTAAATCCCTCTGAGGCCAAGCTCAAACTGTCCTGTCAGGCCCATCTGCAGAGTAAACCCATGAAACTAGACTATACATGATCACGGTGTGGAATTGCTGGAAACGGTATGAGGATTGCAACCATCAAGGGCAGCCAGGAAAAAGCATACAATGTATTCTCTATTCTCAGATCCACAAACTGGAAGAAGATTTCTATTCTCCTGGTAGATACTCTTCAAAGTTGACCCCAGTGCATCATATTCATGCTTTTATAGATGTTCCAGTCAATACTGAATCTGTATCTAAAATATAGCCAAAACGTCATCGTGCCAATTTTGGGTGTAAGCCTTAAAAAAGAACTTCAGGCTTCCATTCTGTCCTCTTGGATGCCTTGAGTTTTCATGTTAGAAGTCCAGTTAATCTACTGAAGTGAATATGTAGAGGAAGAAGCCCTGAGACTATATGGAGAGAAAGGGGGAGGAAGAAGGTCTAGCCATTCCAATAGCCTATCCTCACTGAACCCAGTCTTCTGGCTGTTCATCAGTGCACCAGTCATGGGAATGAACCAACTTGGACATTTCAGCCACGTTGGGCCCCCAGATAATTGAAGCTCCAGTCCAAGTCGTAATATCAGGTGTAACATAAGAATTCCTCAGATGAACCCAGTCAATGTATAAAATCATGAAAAGTGACAAGAAAGATTGTGGTTCCAAAACTCCTGGAGTGATTTTTTAATGTACAGATGGAAAATTAAAACTGTTAAAACTACTAGTACCTCATACATCCAACTGGGATGAGGAAAGAGAGGTACAGGGCTCTCTTTAAGGGACTTTATAGGATTGTAACGCTTCTGTCTCCATCTCATTTTCTGCATCTCAGCTTATAAATGGTAGAGAGAGCTGAAGAGAGGGTTGGGATTGCCACCTCAACAGTGATTCCTCTGAAGTCATTTGTCTTTCATTAGAACAAAGATTCTGAATTTTAAACATAAATTCTATTTTTTTTTTCTAATTATGTGACTGCCACTTTCCCTTATAGGGAAGTGCTGGCCTCATATATCAGAGCTCGGGTAAAGATAAAGGGCAATAAATGCTTTAAGGTCTGAATGTGGCAGGAAAACAACATTGACACTTTATATATCTTCCTATCACCTCTTTAGAATAGATAAGTGTCAGATCAAATCTTCCTGGCTCAAGAAACTATTTTGACACAGAAAGCTGCCCCCACTTCTTACACCTTGGAGTTGATCCAATATTTGGATCATTATATCAAAGAGCATTTTTAGATTACATTACAAGCACAGACAGCATGTATCCTTAGGGCTTAACATAAAGTATAAAAAAAAACTTTAAAACAAGAATTTGGATTGATGTTTTCATAAAAGAACTAAAAGATCTCAGGATTAGAAGCTTCACTCAGTAAAATTCCTAAGCCAACATCATTAAAGTTGAGCCCAAGTGAGCAATCAGGGAATCAGAAGTAGATTCTTACTCTTTTCTCAAATTGGCATTTGCTTTCCTTTATTTAATTTCTATTCTATAGACGCTGAAATAACTCTTTCAGCTGATTTTGTCTTAAAGGAAATAAATGTAACAATCTAATCTGCTCATATTCAAATCCTAATGCGTGCACAAAGCCCTTTATAAAAAGATGCGTTAAATAATTCAATGAGCAGATTATTATTACAGAGAATTAAATAAATGGATGTGGTATATCTCTAATACCCTTGTGTAAAGCCTGTTTTAATTCGATAATCCCAACTGGATGCAACGTACTTAAATGAATACCATTAACTTGTATTTTTTCTATTCTGTTTATAAACATAATAACAGTTGAGAGACATTTATTAAGAAAACATCAACTCTATTTGCACATTCTTAAAGAGAATATTAGAAAAACAAAATTTTAATTTTCATGTGTGTAATCTGTTAATATAATTAGAATGGAATATGATTAGGTACTTTCAGATCTTTCCATGTTAATTAAAAAGCTAATAACTTGAATGGCTATAAATACTGAATTAGTGGGGCTAATGCTCCCGGCAGTTAATCCTTTATTTGCCATTTACTGAGGATCACTTAACTGGGATACCATCTTTATGTCAGGAATCCCCTACCAATAGTTGCAAAGGCCCTTAATCTTAGATGGTAGATCTTTGAGCCATTTTCCAAAACACTGGACTCCACTCGGGATTTCCTAACAGTCAGCATTCACTGCCTTGGACTCAGTCTATCAAGGAATTTTACTGTCAGCAATTTCTCTGCCTCCCTAACCTTAGTAATAATTTCTAGGTCTTAAAGAAAAGAAAAGCAGCTCCACAAGAAAAATAAAATAAAGGTTTCTAGCTCTAATGTTTAAGAAACTTATTAATATTTTTAACTAGAAATAGTAAGAGTAGACAATGTGAGCATCAAAAGATTAATATCAGCAATTGGTGGATATACATAAAACAGTGTTTGGCATTTTTATACTAATGAAAATCCATGAGTACATAATAATTTAAACTAAAGCACATCAGTCATCTTTGGAGGATGCTAGAGAACCAGTTCATTATTCTTAAAACTAGCAAATAAAGTGAAATCATATTTGAAAAAAAATTACTCTGACTTTCCTTTACAAACTGTTGACGATAAGAGTCAAACTCTGTAAAATAATTAAAGAGATTTGTCTTCAGCCAAATACGAGTGACCATGGCCCATGACACAACCCTCAGGATGACCCAGGGGCAACTTGGTTTTATACATTTTATTGAGACATGAGACTTCAATCAAACACATTTAAGAAATACATTGGTTTGGTCCAGAAAGGCAGGACAACTTGAACTGAGGGTGGGGTGGGTCATCTAGCTTATAGGTAGATTTAAAATTTTTCTAGTTAATGATTGGCTGAGTTTATCTAAAGACCTGGGATTCATAGAAAGGGATGCCTGGGTTAAGATAAAGGGTTATGAATACCCAAGTTCTTATTAGCAGAGGAAGCCTTTAGGTAGTAGGCTTTAGAGCGAATAGGTTGTAAGGTGTTTCTTATCAGAGTTAATGTCTGTGTTGATGTTAATGCTGGAGAGGTATAATGAGGCATGTTCTACTCTCACTTCTCATCATGACCTGGAACAATCTCTTGGGTTAAATTTTAAAACAGCCCTGGCTGAGGAGGAAGTCTATTCAGATGGTTGGGGGACTTCGGAATTTTATTTTTGGTTTACAAAACCATAGCCATGTTTCCTTCTCAGGTACTCTTCTGGGATTAATATATGAGTGAGGAATGACAGACTTAGACTATCACCACATCGCATCCCATAATGAGGTAAAGGATCTATGCAATAATCATCAATGGTTGCCAAAACCATTAAGTTAAAAGAGGACAGAGCAATCTGATAACACCCCAATTCATTGATCAATATTAATTTTATATCACTAAGCTTTTACTGCAATGATGTTGGTCAAAAAGTAATTTCAAAACTCAATAGCATGTAAACACACACATTAATTTCTTGATTATGAAAAAATTGGATCTGTGGGTCAACTGATGCTAAACCTGGCTTGATTCCAAACTGTGGTTTGCTTTCAGGCTGACTTCTTCTGTCTTCACAATCTGCAACCCAAGATAAAAGAAGCAGCTACTATTTGAAACACATGATTCTCATGGCAGAGGGCAAGAATTCTAGAGGCTAAGCCAGATAATGCAAACGCATTTGTAGTCTTGGCACAGATGTGATCAATTTCATATACATTCCCATTCTATGAGCCACAGCAAGCCAAATTGCTAAGTTCAATACCCCTGTAGTTGGGAGGTAGACTTCTCTCATGAAGTCTGGGGAAAGGGAAGCATTCAATGGAGAAAGAGATTCTTTGTTAAACAGTAATATGATCTACAAAATCATGTAAAAAACAGACACCAGTCATGATATACCCATGATGTGATCAAGTAAGAAGTGTGCAAGCCAACCTATGAAGTATTCTAAACTTTTTTTTTATCAAACTATCAATTTATAGAAAATAAAAGAAGTAGAGGAAGACATCAAGAAACGTTACAAGGAAGCAACTGGCAACATCTAGAATGTGAAGAGTACCATAGAGTAATAAAACATTTTCTTCTACAAATTGTAAAAAAAAAAATAAGAATTTTTAAAAAATGATGAAGGGGTAACATAAAGATTGAAAGATATTTACAGAAATCTCAGAGATGTGTAATGTGTAGGCCTTGAGTGGATCATAAATTGAACAAATCAAATGGAAAACGACGTTTTACAAACTATCAGGGAAACTTGAACAATCATTGCCTTTCTGATAATGTTAGGAAGTACTAATTGCTAGGTTAGTGGTATTATGGTTATGGTTGCCAAATACAATGACTATCTTATATAAATACACCGAAATATTTAAGAATGAAAAGAGATGTGCTTCAAAATATTCTGAAGGTAGGAGTAGGGAGGAGTATAGATGAAATAAGTTTTGTGAGTGATGAGCACTTAGTAAATCACCCTATTCTCTCTACTTTGGAGAATTTTTACATAACAAAAAGAAATCCAGAAAGAGAGAGAGAAAATTTCTTTTCACCAAGCAGAAGTAAAGTGGATAAGAAGGGGATGTTTCTAAGATCATGTTTTATTGTGCTTAAATTCTTTGCTTGAATCTCCCTATTCTTCCCTGTACAAAGATCAAAATGTTTTCAGCTCAATGGGATAACAACGCAATGCCAAAAACTAATGTCTTTGAGTGTGCATTTCAAAGACAAAAAAAATTGTAAATTATAAAGTTTTTTTTCCTAAGAAATAAACAAGAGAGTCTCAGAACCTCTTCCCTTCTGAAAAAAAGCAAGAAAATACCTCAAAACCAGATATATTTAGACACTTCTAATGAATGCTTCCTGAGAATAAAACCAGTCTATGTAAGCAGGATTATTTATTTAGCTGAGTGAAATATTTTTTGGTAAAGGAAATTTATTTTAATCCATTGAGAACTAGAAATTATTTTGTTTCATATACAAAAGGAAACAGAGCCACTAATCAATTATATTCACTTTTTTGTAAGTGAGTGAGAATGTGCTTATTCTATTAGGAAAACACCAATTTTATTTGAGATTGTGATCAAATGGTAACATATTTTAGAATCCACAGAGAAAATGAAATTTCAAGAGAACTATCATTTTAAGAGAAAACAACTTGTGAATAGGGAGCTCATATTATCTTTCCCAGAAGAAAATGGGCAATGGTTATTCCTGTGTGGCATTTCAACTCATAGTGATTTACCTGAAGGAAATTATTAATTCTTCCTGGCATTTTAGAATAATAACATGATGATGAGACACCTAAAAAGCACTCAGAGGAAACATTGGCTGCAAGTGCCTGCCCAAATTGTTTAATGTTTGTCAAACTTGAATTGCATTTGAAGGGTGCATCACTAGTAATGGATTTCCAGTTCTATTTCCACATGGGCAAAGCTTTGTAGCCATTACACCATTACAAGCTGTAGTTTATTACCTTGCATTACGTATGAGATGATTTTTGTGAGCAGGTACATAAACACAAAGGGGAAAATACAAGAAAGCAATTTCTTTTATTGCCCAATACATAGTGGTTAGGAATAATTTGGAAATTTTTCAAATAGCTCATTTTGGGAAATTCTTAGATCTCTTCAGGATGGACTGTTTTCTGCAGTGTTATTAAATAATTTGAGTATAGATAAGAATGACATTAATTCCTACAGGAGTTATCTCTCATTACATAATAGAGGCAAAATGTCACAAAAGGGATACTAGATTTGGAAACAAAAGATCTTTGAGCAATGTTTCTAACAAGATTAACTGCGTGTAACCTTGGTCATATAATTTAATTTCTCTATGACTCGTTTTCTTCTTCTCAGAACCGAAAATAATACAACCTGCCTCACACAATTATAATGAAGATTACCTATGCCTAGCTCAATGAGTACTAAAAAGCAAATACTCAAAGTTTTTGATTAATTCAAATTATTAAACAAGAGCTAATACATGTAAATGGGTTTTGTAAATTAATCTATACAAATATAACACAAAAGCATGACAGAATCATTTTGTTTGTTTGATAAAATATGTTTTCAGATGTCTTTTAGTGTTTTACCAGAGACTGTTACTTGCTTTTTCTTCTTATTAGTGAAAAGACCAAGTGTCAAAAGTGAAACCATTCTGTCTTCAAACCTTGCTATAGAATCAACCAGTTCATGAAATCTTATTATGTCTTGAACTTCTGTTGTTAAGAAACAAAGAAACATTATTAGTGATGCTATGGAATGGCTTCAAGATAATGGTGTGTTTTGACATAAAAAATATTGTAGATAAATTGCAAAATGTGAAGGGAAATTCTTATGTATAAAATCCAGCCACCGCAAAGTGAGCAACTAGTCTCTTACACAAAATACCAGAGACTGTGCATTACTTTTTCCGCACAGCATTGATTGTAGCCACAGAAGCTGTAATTTATGCACAAACGAGTGTAAGCAGAGGCAATGTATATGTTCTTTGTGATATTGGCACACGGTTGCCACTTTCAGTCCAAAACACTCTCAAATCTGGCCAATTTTTCTCCACATTTTGGAAGAATCATTTTCTTTTGGCCAGAGATTTCACTGTAAGAATTTTCAAGCCTAGAGAGAAGGTTTTGTTTACAAATTCGGAAGGGAGAAAGATCAAAATCCAGGCAAGAATAGAGGAGTTCCTGCAACCTTGGTTCCGCATGGAGTCACTCTTCAAACTTCAGAATGAGAGCTGGCTGCACTCTGTGAGAAGGTTAATTTTCTTTCAGATAAGTAAAACAGTTCCCCAGTTAGAGAACACACTTCTAGTACCAAAGCATGAGTTCTTCAGCAGCGCTTTGCTCAGGGACTTTAGCAAATTAGTAGTAAAGACACATTAGCTACAAGCAAGGAAAGGCTAAAAACCGCAAGCATCCATTCAGGGTACATGAAATGGATGGGGCAAAGCATGTTGCCACATCAAATACCATGTGAGGACTATGTAACATAAAGTGAAACAGCACAAATCTAGGTATAGATTATCTTTCATTTCTGTAGATTAAAAATGCCAGTTGTGGGGCCAGGCACGGTGGCTCAGGCCTGTAACCCCAACACTTTGGGAGGCCAAGGTGGGCGGATCACGAGGTCAGGAGATGGAGAACTTCCTGGCTAACACGGTGGTGAAACCCCGTCTGTACTGAAAATACAAAAAATTAGCCGGGCGTGGTGGCGGGCGCCTGTAGTCCTGGCTACTTGGGAGGCTGAGGGAGGAGAATGTCCTGAATCTGGGAGGCGGAGCTTGCAGTGAGCTGAGATCATGCCACTGCGCTCCAGCCTGGACAACGGAAGGAGACTCCATCTCAAAAAAAAAATCCCAGTTGCTGACAGTTTTGAACAGTTATGAGGTACCAGCAAAATATCATTCTGCTGTAATCTTTTTATCTTCTCAGGGTTTACTATGTTCTATTTTCTTCTATTTCTTTTCATACCAGAAGCTTCTTTCATGACAACATTTAGGCTACAAACTGGAAACAGTATGGTGTAGTAAAAAAGCACATGAGTTTTAAATTCTACGCAAGCTCAAATCCCAGCCATATTTTTGCTCAGAAAAAAAGATTGTAAGCTTAAATTGTAACAGTGAAGAATTATTGTCTCTGAGCCTCAAATTTCTTTAAATATTTGAAAATTAAATGAAGATACTAATGTCTAAAAGGGTTTTAAAATTGTTTTAAGACTTAAATAGGTATATTATAAATTAAATAGATATATTATGTGTATACATATGTATGTGTACTATATATGTATATTTGGTATATATGAAATTCTATATAAAATATGTGTTTATAGGCCAGGTATGGTGGCTCATGCCTGTAATCCTAGCACTTTGGGAGGTCGAGGTGGTCAAGAGTTCAAGACCACCCTGGCCAACACGGTGAAACCTCGTCTCTACTAAAAATACAAAATTAGCTGGGCGTGGTAGCATGCGCCTGTAATCCCAGCTACTCAGGAGGCTGAGGCTGGAGAATCACTTGAACCTGGGAGGCAGAGATGGCAGAGAACTGAGATCGCATCACTGCACTCCAGCCAGGGCAATAGAGTGAAACTCCATCTAAAAATATATATATATATATATGATATATATGTTTTTATATACAAATGTTTATAAAATGTATGTGTATGTATGTACATATTTATATACATACACATTTCTCTGTATGTGTGTATATGTATTTTTGTATATTTATATATATGGCAAAAACTGCAATTACTTTTGCACCAACCTAATAGATGTCTGTCTCTCTCTCTCTCTCTCTCTGTCTCTCTGTCTGTCTCTCTCTCTCTCACTTACTCTCCCTCTCTTCATGGTTCTGGTTCTTTTCGCTTTTCCAAAGCTACTATAATGTAAATCCTGGCCCAGTTTCACCACTCAACGTTTTAAATTGAAATGGTATTCATTCTCCCTGTCTAAGAAAAGTTCTTGTCATAGGAATCTTTCAAACTAATCACTAAAGTAACAGATCTGGTTATTGTCATTTATATGTACACTCATTTCCCATGCAGATACCTAGTTTTAAATTTATATCTACATGAATTTTAATATATTTTATATAAACACTTTTTCCGTGAAAAGTGCATGCAACATGCAAAATTATAACATTAACGGTATGTCTAGTGTGGTGCCTGGCATACAATAAGTGCTCAATGGCTGTTAAATGCATGATAGCTCTTCAGCTCCATTGGAGGGGCAGGTTCTCAAAAACCATCTGTTTTCAGTTAAATCCCAAAAGTCTGATTGGCTACTTGTCTGAAGAATATTCAAAAATCAGGATAAAGCAAAGAACATTTGTAACCATTAAGTCCTCTCAATTCCAAAATTTTGTGATTCTCTTACGAGAAATATCAATAATTATGTGTCCTTCAGAACATACAAACCTACATGAACATAAATACACACATACATACATACTTGGGTGTAACATCATCATTCACTGTCCTCACCACAATGTTACCATCCACATTTACGTACAAAAAAAATAAAATAAAACATCTGAGAATAAGAGAGTAACTTTCCTAAGGCTCATATTTGGAAACTACAATCCTTGTAGTTTTCAAAATTGTATTCTGTGATTTGCTGGAAAAAAATCCTAAACTTACTCTATATATCTGTTCCCTCATCTCAATTCAAATAACTTTCGGACAGGTCAACCCATAAAGGTTTTCTCTAAGTTCCAGCTTTCTTATTAACAAGATGTGATGAATAATATCCACCCTGTTTAACTTCAATTGATTACTAGAAGATAAAAAATTATGTGGTATATATAAGTCCTTTGTCAACAACAGAGATATAGTTGCACAGCTACAGAACTTTTACAGTGTTATCAGCTCACAGACTGAAATGAATACTAATTTCTGTAGTCTCCATTAATAAGACATGTCCATAATTAAGAATTAGTAGCAGCAATGTTAAATTCAGGTTTTCTCTGAGTAATAGTTAAAACCTTTTCTTACCTATAAAATTAATAAAGATTGATTATACCCCATTAAATTATCAAATAGATAATATAGTACTTTCAGTTTTGGGTAAGTGGTTATAATGAATAATTGCTATTGGCTTGATAAAACCTATCCATTTAATTAAGGAGACTGGTAATTATAACTCAGGGTAATGCCTGATAAAAGTGAGAATGTTTTCTCTCATCTTACTTGGGATAGTTTTCTTTTATAAAATATTATGTCCAACGGCTGATGAAATAGGAAGCAAGGCCCAGACCAAAGGTCCCAATTAAAATATAGATATCTTCTAGGACAACTTCCTGCCATTGAACATAATTTTTCACCTTCTAATATTCTCTTTCTCAGAAGATAAATTTTCAATGAAATGAAAATCAGAATTTCCTGGAAATATTTACTAAGTAATTATTATGACTCTCTAATCGTTTTGACCATTTATCATGCTAAGGAAAATACAAGAAAACTACAAAAATAAATTGATTGTATACAGCCACATACACCCATACTCAATCAAATCTGGATAAAAATTCAATTTTGGATACAAAAGTTTTTATTCAGATTAGAGAAATAAATACCTTATAAAGAAGTCCATCACTTTTACATTGGAGAAATAAAAATGGAAAAAAGAAATCAAAATCCGGAATGAGAACCGAATTCTTTATTTCCTTTTAGAAGGGCTTTATCTCATCACACCATAAATTCATCTTCCACATATCCTTTAAACTTGTGAGTGCATATGCTTATACTATGAAACTGTTAAGCCCATACATTTTCTCAAATGACCTTTTCTCATCATTTTCCTCCCATAGTTCTCAAATAATTTTATTATTTACCAGGTAAATGAAAATGGATTTTCTTTTTCTTTTTTTCTTTATTGTTTTTTCTTTTTTTTTCTTTTTTTGAGATGGAGTTTCTCTCTTGTTGCTGAGGCTAGAGTGCAGTGGCATGATCTCAGCTCACTGCAACTTTTGCCTCCCAGGTTCACGCGATTGTCCTGCCTCAGCCTCCCGAGTAGCTGCGATTACAGGTGCCCACCACCACATCCAGCTAATTTTTATCTTTGTTTGTTTGTTTGTTTGTTTATAGTAGATGAGGGGTTTATCCATGTTGGTCAGCCTGGTCTCGAACTCCCGACCTCAGGTGATCTGCCTGCCTTGGCCTCCCAAAGTGCTGGGATCACAGGCATGAGCCACTGGGCTCAGATGAAAATGCATTTTCAAGAATCTTTTTCAAAGTCGAAATAATTATATTACCTTTGAAATGGTACTTAACGGTTTGCAAAGTAGACTCATCTTTATTTAAAAGCCAGAGAAAAAAATGGAAGATTTGGTCTCTTTTTTTTGTTTGTTTTTGCAGATGAGAAACTGGAATTTCAGAAAACAAATGATGCTGTTTCTTCAAGGTAAAATAAGAATCAATGCCTGAGCTGACAAACCTAGGCATCCTTACTCTGGGTCTGGTGCTCTTTATATTAAAGGTGTGTGGCGTGGTGGTCCTCTTCTCTCCTTGCAGAGACAGTCTAATCAAAGAAACAGATTAAAAATTCAAAAAGGCCAGGCGCAGTGGCTCATGCCTGTAATTCCGGAACTTTGGGAGACCGAGTTGGGTGGATCACGAGGTCAGGAGTTCGAGACCAACCTGACCAATATGGTGAAACCCCGTCTCTACTAAAAATACAAAAATTAACTGGGCATGGCGGTGCGGGCCTGTAATCCCAGTTACTCTGGAGGCTGCGGCAGGAGAATTGCTTGAACCCAGGAGGCGGAGGTTGCAGTGAGCTGAGATCCTGCCACTGCACTCCAGCCTGGGCGACAGAGTGAGACTCTGTACCCCGCCACCCCTCCAAAAAAAGGCAAATAAATGTAGTAATTATAAAGTACGAAAATAATAAGCAACATGTACTACATGCTTGCTGTGTGTAACACACTGTTCTAAGCGTTTTCCATCAATTTTGTACACATTCCTTATAGCATTCTTATGAGATGGATATGATTGGTGGCTTTTATATATTTAAAAAGAAAACCATGAAGCTCAGAGAGATTGAATAACTTATTCAAGGACACAGAACTAGGAAACAGTGGGATCAAGATTCAAACCCAAGAAGTGACAAAAGCACACAGCTATTAATTGGAAGACCAGAGGACCAGAAGACCAGAAGGAGTCAGTCCCCTCAAAAAAACAGGGTATGTGAAATCCTTGGGTCAGGAAATAGCTGGGTGCATCAAAGAACTGAGAGACAACTGGTGTGACTGAAGTATATTTTTTAAAAATGGAGTAGAGTGATACTAAATAATACGGAGGACTGGCAAAGGGTGAATTATGCAAGGTCTTGGATGCCATGAAGATAAGTTGAGTGTTTTTTAAGCAGTGAAGGGAGAAGCCATTGGAGATTTTTTAAAGTATATTTAAAAAATAATTTGAATTGCATTTTTAGTTCAATCAGACTGAAATATCCATGTTTGTTGAGGTTTGACAACCATCTTTTTATATATTTATGTATCAATTCAATTGTGTACTTAACAAGAAATTGTTAAATGCTGATTTTAGTATACACCTTTACCCAGAGTTTGCTATTTCAGCAATATCATGTATTCACCAAACCAAATATTTCTTCACTAACAGTAAATGGTCATAGCTGGGGTTTTTGCAATAATTCCTTAATCCCAGCAGCTTGTACAACACTGGTATGTGTGGTTGAAATAAAAATAGTCAACTTGTTATTTCCATTAAATCAACTAATGGATTTTCTTTTTCCCAGGATCGATTGGTTATTTTGATATCATGTCCTATTTCTTAGAACTTTAGTCTTCTTGCTTTCTGCTTCCAGGTAAGAATTTAAAAGTTATTGCAAAATGATAAATATATGTTTCTCGAGACAGGCAGAGATCAGGCTCTGACAATGATAAATAGTGCTTATAACATTACCCACAGAGATCACACTGAGACATATTATAAAGTTAAGGGTTTTCATTCTTGGTATAAGTTTCATCTTCTACACTTAGCAAAAAGGCAAGACCAGCCAAAAAGATGGGCACTCTGAAATACCATATCTGAAGCTATCCAATATTTGGTAGAGCAAACATTTATTAAATATCTACTATGTGCAACAAGATATTCTGAAGCACCATAGGAAATATAAATGGTACGCTCTCATGCTTGCACGTCTTTAATGACATGAGGTCTTGATTTTATGCAATTTTACTCTATGTTGTTAGACAATAATACCAAATGTTATATTTTGTAGCAAATCTTCTGCAGAAAATTAAAAGTAGCTTTCCCAGTAAAACTGAATTGTGTCTTGTTTGTGAAATCAGGAGTATCTGTAAGCATTCAGCATATGAAAATAAAAGAAATTTCAAAGGCCACAGGTGTATCAAAGGATCACCTTTTTATTCACAGAAACACAGGATCATAAAATCTCTGAGTAGAAAGAGACCTAGAGGGCATCCAGCCCAATGTTTTCAGGCTTCATAGTAACATAAGAATAACCTGGGGTGCAATTTTAGCAAAATGAATGCCCAGGTTCTGGCCCCTGGAGATTAATTCAGTAGGTCTGAGTGGAGCCAGGCAATATGTACTTTGTAAAAGCTTCCCAGGTGATTTTGATATGTAGCCTGGTTTGAGAATACAAATCTAGCCCAACTCCTGGGTGTGTTATGGAAATGTGTACTTCACTACCTCTCCCAACAAATTGTTATTTAGTTTTTGTTTTAATATATGTGGGATAGAACCCTGACACTCCAAAACTGTTGTAGTTATTAGAATGATACCTATATATCTGTATCTATCTGTATGTATATATGTGCATGTGTGTGTATAAGTATGTGTGACTATATGCGTGTGTATCTATATCTATCTATATTTATAGCTGTTAATATCTGTTTCCAAAAATGACGCTGTAGGCTCTATGAGTGTAGAGATTAGGGCTGTTTTCTGTACTACTCTACAATCTACCAATTAGCATAGACCTTTATATTTAGGAGATAGTTAAGGTTCACTGAATGCACACTAGAATGAAGTTCTTATTAGTTTGATCCGAAGTCAGAAACATCCATTTATTATTAATCTAATTTTTATAATGTTAGGAAACTTAATGTCTGCATGACAGATAGAGGGAATACAACCACGAATAAGTTATCCTCTTTCCTTCTCTCAAAGCTTTTTTTTTTTTAACCTGGAGAGAAAGATGTAGATTCTTTACACCCACACTCGTAAGTGCAATGTCAAAAATAAGTATGGAATAAATGTGGGAGTTGAGATAAAGGAAACTAACTAATATGTGATTGAGGTAAAGGAAAGGGAGCTATGAATATCCGTGAATACTTTCTAAGAAAAATGATGATGAGTTGAGTCTTGAGGGCCTAGTGCTTGAATATTTGGATGTCAACACACCTTATATTCTTCTTCTATAAGGTAGCCATTTAAGTGTATATAGAAAGGTCTGTCTCTCAAGCTCTCTAGGACAAACATCCAAATTCCTCCAACCATTTCTCAAATGCAAGTATTGCATATCACGTTTCATACTTATTCCAATATCAAAGTATATTAAATATTCTGAATTGTATCATCTAAAGAACATTCTTTGAAGATGAGAAATATAGCACATCTTCCGATTTAAAGAACTATAGCTTTAGTGTGAATTACAAACATACAACACTAGCTTGAACACTGAATTCCTAGCTTTCGTGTGAATTACAAGCAAACAACACTAACATAAAATGGAAGTAAAACCCAGCCTCTCCACTCAGCATGCTAAATAGAGTTGAAAGCTAAAAGATGGCCAACACAAATGGATTTAAAGTGAGAGAGGGACAATTTTTAGCTTTGTTATCTCAGCTAATTTTATAGATTAATATCCACAATCAAAAAATATATAGAAATCACATAGATATCTCCAGGTAGGCAACCCCATTTAATAAACAGGGGAAGGGTGGCTCCAAGTTAATACTGTTGTCATAGAAACAATTTTTGCCTATTAAAACAATGTGAGGGTTGGAGAAGTATAGACTTATCTGGACAGGTTAAGTGTAGAGCATTGGGAAAAATGTAGAAATGTCAGGAGACATAGATACTAGCTGTAATGGTAAAATACTATTCTCATTCTAAAAGTTAATTCATCTTTTTTTAAAAAAAGGCATAAACTTAGAAAGATACCTCTCTTCTGTTTAAAAAATAACTTTATAAATGAAAATGATGCATTTCATTTCTTCAAAGAGATTTGGGAGAATCTATTGAACTCTTCTGAATAACTAAATCAACCTCAGGTTGTATCCCTATACTGGAAAAGTACAGCCCCCCAGGGTGATCAAACAAGTCCAACAGCTGCTAGATGTCTGGTAAAACAATGTTAGAAAGGCACGTATTTGATGCATTTCTCCTGGGAGATTTGTATCTAAAATGAGACTAGAAATCACATTCTCTCGTATAAATCAACTTTGACAAGCCCCAAACTGGGAATATATCTGTAATTAATAAATGAAAATTACAAAGCTCATTTCCTGTGCTTACTTCCACCCACCCTACCCACTCTTGTGGGGCTACACCTGATACTTGCTAGGCTTTTGATAAAAGGAGATTCACAATCAAGAGAATCTATCACTCAACGGTTTGTCAAGGCATGAGCTTTTTTAGTAGGTTCACAGAACAAAATGTGTAAATGGTAAGTTTCTTGAAGGATTTCTTTGGCATAATAGCACAAAGTAACCATGTACTGCTTGGTTACATTCAGTTAAAAATATAGTGGTGATTTTGGTCTGTAATCTGGAGAAACTGCTCATCTACCAAAAGCTATTCAGGTAATGGCCAAGGATGATACCTTGTATCTAGGGCCTTCACGTTTTGACAAATGCTGTATTTATCTCATTACTCAAGATTCACAGTATTTTTTTGGTTTTAAGATGGACTGGTCTGTCAGAATAAATTCCACTAAATGAGATAGTTAGGCAGATGGTTTCTGAATTATGAATTTTATATCAGCAGATATAAAAAGAGATTGCTCCAAAGAAGTTCCAGACTATCGACATTGTAAAAGCACCCAATCGGCTCTCTATAAACAGATTACTGTTATGTTCACCAATGAGTTATTTATTTATTTATTTATTTATTTTTGAGACAGAGTCTCGCTCTGTTGCCCAGGCTGGAGTACAGTGGCATGATTTCAGCTCACTGCAAGCTCTGCCTCTCAGGTTCATGCCATTCTCCTGCCTCAGCCTCCCGAGTAGCTGGGACTATAGGAGTCCGCCACCATGCCTGACTAATTTTTTTGTATTTTTAATAGAGACAGGGTTTCACTATGTTAGCCAGGATGGTCTCATGATCCGCCCACCTCGGCCTCCCAAAGTGCTGGGATTATAGGCATGAGCCACCACGCCCGACCAAGAATTTATTTTTAATTTACTACTAAAAATTAGGCTTTTGGGTTCCCCTGACCAGCCAAATTCGACTGGTAATAAATACCATTTCTTCAGAGGGGGTGTCTTCATATAATGCTATTTTGCCTAGCTATTATCAAGAAGGTCGGAGAAACCAGTCCAGGGTAGTGATATTTGAGGTAGATATTGAAGAGCTCAGGAAAACCATGAAGACAAGGAAGGATTATTGTCAGAGGGCTGTACTAGTAATTCTCAAAATGTTGTCCCTGCACCCAGCAGCACCAGTATTACCTGGGAACTTGTTAAACATGCAAATTTTCAGCCCTACTGCACACCTACTGAAGCAATAACTCTGGCACAGGGCCTAGTAACTGATGTTTTAACAAGTCCTGCAGTTGATTTTCACATATCTTAATATTGAGAACCACTGGACTAGAAATTAGAAATTTGAAAGAAAATGGTGTGTTTGAAGGGCTGCAATTTCTTCCACATGGCTCAGTTTTAGATTAAATATGGATAGTGGGGAAGCTTGAGGATGACAAAGCAGGCAAGATGATGATGTGCCTTGTGTCTTCATATGAAATTTATACTATATCATTAGGGTGATGAGGAGCTCCTAAAATGCTTATAAGCAGGGAATTAATAAGGAAGAACCTGTTAAAATAACTCTAGGAGCAGTGTGAGAAATAGACCCAGTCCCTGACTGGATGAGGTTGCAAAAAAAGAAAGAAAGAAAGAAAAAAGACAACAACAAGCTCATCATTGGTTGAGAGATTAAATGATATTATGGTTACGGAAGACTTCTAGAGACTGGGAAAGGACTATCTAAGTTAGGATGAGGTGAAAGGAGGAAGAAGACAAAGATCTGTGTCAGGATTTTAAAGATGAGAAAATGTTGAAGTTACTAAATGCAATTAAAAATAACAAAGAGCTGCCAATTTCAGTAAGAAAACAATGGAATCAGTTTTGGATTTGTTAACTTTAGTTCCTGCAGGTGACTACAAGTTTAGGACTCATAATTCTGGTTATCAACAATCTATCCAGCCAGCTTTATATAAAATTGAACTGTAGGAACAAATGCAATATACTAGGGAAACTATATAAAGAGAAAAGAACTGAAAAAAAGTCCTGAAGTTGCTATGAAAAGCTTTATAAACATGTTGGAGAGAAAGAGGGAGTAAAAGGAAACTTTACTCTCTGATTTTGGCACTACTATCATAGATCTGCTCATCCATTGTCTGTTTAAAACATTACTAGCTAAGATGAAAACACTACGGCTAGCCTGGAGGTTCTAGAGTTTTCATAATTTTGAGAGACACCCAGCTTTTTCAAAGGTAATGGTTTAAAAAAACAAAACAAAACAAACTACTAGGTGGTTCAGTGGCTCAAGCCTATAATCCTAGCACTTTGGGAGGCTGAGAAGGGAGAATCCCTTGAGGTCAGGAGTTTGACACCAGAGTCTGTACAACACAGCAAGGCCTCATCCCTAGCAAAAGAAAAACAAAAGTAAAGAAAGAAAAAAAGAGAAAGAAACAAAGAAAGAAAATAGCAAAGCATCCTGGCGCATGCCTGTAATTCCAGCTACTTAGGAGGCTGAGATGGTAGGATGGCTTTAACCTCGGAGTTTGAGGCTGCAGTGAGCTGTGATCAGACCACTGTACTCAGACCTGAATGACAGAGTGCTAATGACAAATATAGGGTATTAAGAATATTTATATAATGGCCTTGAAACTAAGAAACAACAACTGATTTAAAGCACAACTTTAAATATTGATAATTTGGGAAAATAAAACATAATATTTTTTAGAAGACAACTGCCTAAAGCCCTTTCTCCTCTCCCTCCACCTGCATACAACCTCCTCTTGAATGAGCACTGCTTACTTACCTAATTTATCCAGTATCTTCCTTCCATCTTCTTCTCAAAATTTCAGCTTTACTAAACTGACTGAACAGAAAAGTTCGTTTATAATAGAATTTATTTCTATAGTGGCCCTTATTCCTAGGGAAGGTTACAACTTGCTACTTCATGTTACTTTGGAGGTGTAAGTACAATTATGATGAAATTCAACAGTCTAAAAGAAAATATGCACGGGAGTTGGTAGGGAGCTGAACGTAAGGTGTCACCCTTACTCGCAGCTTGGCCTGCCTAAAAGTCAATGCCATTTATTTTATAAGCAAATTCTTATACAGGAAAATATTGCAATCTTGGCAAAATACATTTTTGCATCCGATGATCTTAGCTGCCTTCCAGCCCTGCTTAACAACTTCTAAAGGACACACACGTATTGCAGGGTGGGGAGGTGGGTATAGGATTAATTATCTCTTTCCACACAATGTCTCTTCTTTCTTTCCAAATTATGGATAATGAGGCCAGAAGTGTAATTACTAAAGGAGTTTGGAAAGGTAATTACTGAACTAATCTCAAAACTGGTGGTGACCGCAGCACAGCAAAACTCACTTCACAGCTGTCAGAGCCACTTGGAATGTGATAAACCTGCTGTGTTTGCTGTACGAAAGGAAGTTTCATATTAGCAAATTACCACAACTACCTGCTACATTCGACTCATTTTGATTTTGTAATGAGAAAGCTGATTAAACTGTAGTAACTTTAAGTTGTGACTCTTAAACAAGTCACACGTTTTAACGAGGTGAAAAAACAAAGATGGCAGGTTTGAGGACCCTTTCTGGGATCCTGTTGAATATCGAAGGCTGAGATTTGCAAATAACTCTACCTTCATCGGTTTCCACTGATCACTGGAGAGTTAAAGTTTAAGGGAACTTCATAGCAATTCTCAAATTAAAGCCCTGAGCTTTGGGACTGCCAGCCAAGGCCTCCTGGGAGAATGGATACTTCCAAAGCTTAGGTAAAGGTACATGGGATATATAAATTAAATTTCAACTCCATGCTTCCCATTGCTTCTCTGTTACCTGTTCTTTCTTGCTGTGATCCAGAGAGTGCGCCACATCCTCCTCCAACTCCTTCACCCTCACTGGCAGAGAACAATCTCTCCATCCCTTTTTGCTCCCGCACCGTTCACTCCTAAGCCCTAGGTTCTGCCGCCTCTTCTCATCCTTTTGTGACGTAGTGGCCCCAGGCCGGGCCCTGGCGCACTAGGCTCACAAAGGCAGGCACAGACTTCAACCCTGCTCAGTGTTCTGGGCGCTTCAGGCTGGCTTGGGTCCTGCTGCTCCAACCCCAAGGGCCCTGGCGTGCGCCCTGATACCTCCATCACTCACCATGGCCAGTCAATTCTGCCTCCCTGTATGCCCACGCCTCTCGCCCCTGAAACTCTTGAAGCCACATTTCGGAGACATCCAAGTGGGCATCTACGTGGCGATCCAGCGCAGCGACAAGCGGATGCACCTCGCTGTGGTCACAGAGATCAACAGAGAAAATTCTTGGGTCACGGTAGAGTGGGTGGAGAAAGCAGTCAAAAAAGGCAAGAAGATTGACCTGGAGACCATACTCCTGCTGAATCCAGCTCTGAACTCCGCTGAAGACCCCATGCCACCTCCGCCCGTATCCCCTTTGGCTCCAGCGCCCTCTTCGGCCATCGGGGACCAGAGTACCGCCACGAAACGGGTTGTGATGATCCCCCAGAAAAACAAAACAGCCTCAGGGGACAGCCTGGATGTGAGGGTCCCCAGCAAACCTTGTCTGATGAAGCAGAAAAAGTCTGCCTGCCTCCAGGAAATCGAGAAAGTGCAGAAGCAGCGGGAAAAGCGCAGGCGGCTGCAGCAGGAGATCCGAGCTAGACGCGCCCTCGATGTCAATACCAGAAACCCGAACTACGAGATCATGCACATGATCGAAGAGTATCGCAGGCACCTGGACAGCAGCAAGATCTCAGTCCTGGAGCCCCCGCAAGAACATCGCATCTGCGTCTGCGTGAGGAAGCGGCCTCTCAACCAGCGAGAGACCACCTTGAAGGACCTGGATATCATCACCGTCCCCTCGGACAATGTGGTTATGGTGCATGAGTCCAAGCAAAAGGTGGACCTCACTCGCTACCTGGAGAACCAGACCTTCTGTTTCGACCATGCCTTCGACGACAAAGCCTCCAACGAGTTGGTGTACCAGTTCACCGCCCAGCCACTGGTGGAGTCCATCTTCCGCAAGGGCATGGCCACCTGCTTTGCCTATGGGCAGACGGGCAGTGGGAAGACGTACACCATGGGTGGAGACTTTGCAGGAAGGGCCCAAGATCGTTCTAAGGGCATTTATGCTCTGGTGGCACAAGATGTCTTTCTCCTGCTCAGAAACTCCATATATGAGAAGCTGGACCTCAAAGTCTATGGGACATTTTTTGAGATTTATGGGGGCAAGGTGTATGATTTGTTGAACTGGAAGAAAAAACTGCAAGTCCTTGAGGATGGCAATCATCAAATCCAAGTGGTCGGGCTGCAGGAGCAAGAGGTGTGTTGTGTGGAGGAAGTGCTGAACCTGGTGGAAATAGGGAATAGCTGTCGGACTTCCAGGCAAACATCTGTCAACACTCACTCATCCAGGAGCCACGCAGTTTTCCAGATCATCCTGAAGTCAGGAGGGAAACTGCATGGCAAGTTTTCCCTCGTTGATTTAGCTGGGAATGAAAGGGGAGCAGATACGACCAATGCCAGCCGGAAAAGGCAGCTGGAAGGGGCAGAGATTAACAAGAGTCTCCTAGCCCTCAAAGAATGTATTCTGGCTTTGGGTCAGAACAAGCCTCATACCCCATTCAGAGCCAGCAAACTCACACAGGTGCTCCGGGACTCCTTTATAGGCCAGAACTCCTCCACTTGCATGATTGCTACTATCTCTCCAGGGATGACCTCTTGTGAAAACACCCTGAACACTTTAAGATATGCAAACAGAGTAAAAGAATTAAATGCAGCTATAAGGCCCTACCATCGTGGCCTCTATCCAATTGGACATGAGGCATCAAGGATGTTGAAAAGTCACATCGGAAATTCAGAAATGTCCCTTCAGAGGGAAGGATTTATTAAAATACCTTGTGTACAGAGTGAGAAGCAGCAGAAAGAGATTGAAGATGTTGAAAGATCCACTCTTTTAGAGAAGGATAGCACAGCTTCAAGGAAGGGATCTAGCCAATGGCTGGAGAACATCCAGGAGAGAACTGGTGGAGTAAACCATGATGTTGATTTTTGTATCGCCCAGTCTTTGTCCATTTTGGAGCAGAAAATTGGTGTTCTGACCGAGATCCAAAAGAAACTGAAATTATTACGAGCTGACCTCCACGTGAAGAGCAAGGCAGAGTGAAGCCAATGGCAAGAGATCAAGTCCGAAATGCTGCATTGCTGCAGTTTCCACCACTCGTATACAGGAAAACTGTCCAAATTATCTAAATATAAAGATCCTCTTGAAAAAGCTTAAAACATCTTAAAATATGCTGATGCGAAACATGCTCTTTCTTCTGCTTCTGTATTTCTGTAGCTTGTTTTCATCCTGCTGAACAGTAGTTTTCAACAGGCAATGATTCCTCCCCACCCCCCACCAGAACATTTGGCAATATCTGGAAACATTTTTGATTGTCACAACTGGCGGGGTGATGAGGATACTGGCATACAATGGGTTGAGGACCAGAAATGCTGAACATTCTAAAATGTTAAACATTCTAAAATATACAGCAGCAGTCCCCAACCTTTTTGACACCACTGACCGGTTTTGTGGAAGAGAGTTTTTCCACGGGTGGGATTGGGGATGAAACCGTTCCACTTCAGACCATCAGGCATTATTAGTCTCCTAAGGAGCGTGCAACAACCCAGATCCCTCGCATGCACAGTTCAAAGTAGGGTTCGTGCTCCTTAAGAATCTAATGTTTCGGCTGATCTGACAGGAGGCGGAGTTTAGGTGGTCATGCCCGCTCACTGCCAGCTTACCTTCTATTTTGTAGTCTGGTTCCCAAAAGACCACAGACCTACCGGTCTGCAGCCCAGGGACTGAGGACCCTGAAGTGTACAGGACAGCTTCTCACAGCAGGTAACTATCCTGTTACAAACATCAATGGTATGGAGGTAGAGAAACCCTGCTGTAGGAGAAACCGGCTGTGATGAAAGCAGATACACTACATTTCCAGCTGGAAAGCAAAACACTGTGAGTTAAAGGAAATACATTGAAAGACATCAAGGGTACACAATGGAGTAAATCTAAGGATACCACTCATGAATCTTTCTCTTGCATTGCTGTTTAGATTCAAATGGTTTTTAAGATCTAATCATACTGGGAGGCTGGATTTTCCTTGAAACCGTGTATGAGAGCCTAGAATTGAGAGGGCCTTTTTAAAAGAAACATTTGAGTTGAAATGGCAAAGTACTGTACTCCCTAGGAGTGATTAAAGTGCGTGTGTGTAGGGGTGTGCGTGTGTGTGTGTATGTGTGTGTGTATGTGTGCACGTTTTGCATAAGTAGGGCTTTGTTGTCTATGGTGTCTTAAATTTTTTTTTTCCTCACACACTCTTTACCACATATTGTATTTATATGCTTCACGTAAAAAGCCTTCCTGTATCAAATTGGAGCAGGATATAAGTCAGCAAAACAGTAGAAAAACTTCCACCTAGAAATGGAACACATCCCATAAATACTTCAAAAGTAGTGTCAGAAACATTGACACCTTAGATTGATCAGATATTTGAAACATTTTCCTGATTCGAGGATCACAAAATCCATTCTCGCTTTTTAAAAAAAAGCTAATCTGATATGTAAATACAAATCTAATAAATAATACATGCAGCAAACTAATTAATTAGCAAACATTATATAAAATACTGTAACAAAAAAGAAAGATCTTTTGGTTTCACATCTTATCAGTTCCAAATTCTTTTTAAAAAGAACTAAATGGAAATGATTTGCAAAAAAAAAAAAAATGCATGGCAGATTGAGGAAATTTAAACAACACATAGTCTCCCAATTTTGCTACTCTTATTATTTTCATAAGTTTGCCTAAAAGTTACAAAGGCCTCATTAACATTAGGATCACTGACACATTACTATAGAGTAGAATAATAATGTCCTAGCAAAAACTATCAGTGTGAAACAATAAGGATGGCTGTGAACATCTGGTCTTTTGTAATTAATATTTGTGGTCTTTAAAACACAAACACACACACACACACTTAGTAGTGCTTTGATTGGATTGCATTACATCAATACATTAACTTGATAAAGATTAATATCGTTACAATTTTGAGTCTTCAATCCATGAATACTCATCTTAGAAGTTTATGTAGTTCTTTATTAATTTCTCTCATTAATCTTTTGTAATTGTCCATGTTGAGGTGTTACATCCTTTTCATTAAAACCATGATTAGATAGTCAATTAGATTATCAATGATTTTAAGGCTCATCTAAATTTTATCACATTTAAATGTAATTTTCAAACTATTCCTAATGTATACGGGAAAAGTTGGTGTTTGTGTTTGGACTTTTTCATTTAATGATAAATTCACTTACTAATTCTAATAGAATTTAAAATATATTATGTTGGATGTGTTTAGGTACATAATTACGGTATTTGTTAGTGATAAAAATGTTGTTTCTCCCCTTCCAATTTTTATTCCTTTTATTCAAAAGTATATACTTTTATTATCTTATTCCCATAAGGCCTCGTATGTAATGTTGAGTAGAAAAAGTCATAACAGGAATTACCTCGTTCTCTATCTCACAAGAAAATATTTTGATAGTTTAGCAATCAGTATAGTTTAGTGGTTCGACTTTTGTACACAGACCAATCTTATCGGATTCAGAATTTCTTTATCTATATGTAGTTATTGTTAATGAGTGCTAAATTTTATCCTGTCTTTTCTTCATCTATTTAGATGATCATATGGTATTTTCCTTTAGTCTCTAAGTGTAAAGAATTGCAATAACTTTTCAAATGTTAGATTAATCTTGCTTTTTGAAACAAATTCAACTTATACTTTTTTATGCATCGCTGAATTAGAAATATTAGGTTAAGATTTTTGTGTCTATATTCATGAGAGATATTATACTATAATTTTCTTTTGATATCTTTCTCAGGGATTGGAATTAGATTTGTTAATTCTATAAAACAAAATGAGAAGCCTATTCTCTTTTTCATTTTCGGAAATCATTGTTTTTTTTGTTTGTTTGTTTTTTGTTTTTTTTGTTGAGGTGGAGTCTCGCTCTGTCACCAAGGCTGGAGTGCAATGGCAACACCTCAGCTCACTGCAACCACCACCTCCTGGATTCAAGTGATTCTCCTGTTTCAGCCTCCAGAGTAGCTGGGATTACAGGTGCTTGCCACCACGTCAGGCTAATTTTTGTATTTTTAGTAGAGACAGGGTTTCGCCATGTTGGCCAGGCTGGTCTCAGACTCCTGACCTCTGGTGATCCACCCACTTCAAACTCCCAAAGTGCTGGGATTACACGTGGGAGCCACCACACCAGGCTGGATATGATTTCTATTAAATTTTTGTTAAATACTTCAAAGCCTTCTGGCTCTGGAGTTACCTTTATGACAAAATTTTCTAGATTATTTTAATGGAAATAATATTATTCAAGTTCAGACTTAATATTTTTCTCATACCAGTTTTAATAAATTTTATTAATTTATTCTCATAAAACTATACTATAGTCATTATCTATCATGTCCATATTATTGATTTCTTTTTGATCCTGATACTGGTAAATTATGTCTTCTCTTTTTTATTGTTAATCAGACTTGTTAAATGTTTGTGAATTATATTAGTTTTTTCAAGGAAATTACTCTTAGCTATTTTCTTGATTGTGTTTGGTTTTATTTTATTAATTCCATTTTCCTTCTTTCTGTTTAATTTCCACTTTTTTCATTTTATTAATTTCTATGCTTACATAATAAATTTGTCATCCTTTTATGATTATTCTTTTAACTATTGCTTTTAGTTAATCTACATTATATTTTTATTATTCAAAAACTTGAATACTCAAATATTCAAAGTATTTATTTTCTAATTTTCACTTACCAATAAGGTATTAAAAGCATTGTTATATGCCTATTTTTAAATTTGTTTAATCATGTTGTTCAAATATTTTATAACACTTATTTATCCTTCACCATGATATTAAATTCTTAACATTTAATTGTAGGCTTAATTACTTTTCCTTTTAATTCTGACAGTTTTCAGCTTATATCTTTTGAGGTTATGTTCTAGTTGCATATAAATTTGGGGTTTTATCTATGCCTGCTGAGTTCACAGTTTTAACATACTAAATGTTTCTCTTTGTTTCTCACAATTTTTCTTGAATTAAATTATGCATTTCCTAATATTCATATAGAGAATATTTTGCTTTATTTTAGTTTGTATTTCTATGGTATATACTATCCTGCCCTTTTATTTTGAAACTTTCTGTTCTTTACAGCTAAGATTAATTCTTTATAAAAATATATAATTGGGGGGGCGGAGCAAGATGGCCGAATAGGAACAGCTCCAGTCTCCAACTCCCAGCGCGAGCGACACAGAAGACTGGTGATTTCTGCATTTTCAACCGAGGTACTGGGGTCATCTCACTAGGGAGTGCCGGACAATCGGTGCTGGTCAGCTGCTGCAGCCTGACCAGCGAGAGCTGAAGCAGGGCGAGGCATTGCCTCACCTGGGAAGTGCAAGGGGGAAGGGAGTCCCTTTTCCTAGCCAGGGGAACTGAGACACACAACACCTGGAAAATCGGATAATTCCCACCCCAATACTGCGCTGTAAGCAAACCGGCACACCAGGAGAATATATCCCACACTTGGCCAGGAGGGTCCCACCCCACGGAGCCTCCCTCCTTGCTAACACAGCAGTCTGCGGAGATCTAACCACAAGGCAGCAGCGAGGCTGGGGGAGGGGCGCTCACCATTGCTGAGGCTTAAGTAGGTAAACAAACCCGCTGGGAAGCTCGAACTGGGTGGAGCTCACAGCAGCTCAAGGAAACCTGCCTGTCTCTGTAG
>NW_012118488.1:8088098-8129444 GCF_000951035.1 Colobus angolensis palliatus
TACATATGTAACAAACCTGCACGTTATGCACATGTACCCTAGAACTTAAAGTATAATAAAAAAAAATAATAATTAAAAAAAAAAGAAAATTTTGCCCAGACCAAAAAAAAAATTATATATATAATTGCTTTTAAATAGTTTTTTAATCCTATATTATAATTTTTGTCTTTTAATGAAAACATTTATGTCCTTTAGATTTAATATTACTACTGATATATTTAGGTTCATGTCTGCGAGCATTTCCTGTAACTTGAAAATCATATCATGCATTCTAATTATTACATTATATTTCTTCATCAAAAGTGAAACTACCTTAAATATTTTAGTTCATTGTTTCCCAGATTTTATGCTTTTTATCTTTTAAGTATATATATATATATATATATTTTTTTAAGGCATTATATATATGCTTTTAATACATCATTATTAATATTTAAACAGTGAATATACATTTAAATAACTCATGTTTATTTTTCCGATATTCTTAATTCTGTATGCTTTGTATTTAATTATTTATATCTAATACTTTATACTTAAATCTTTACTATTTCCACTTATGATCATTTTTCTTCTTACATGACTCATATATGTGTATGTAAGAGTAAGTCTGTTAGTGAAAATTCTATTAATTTAAATAATCTTCATTTTACCTTCTCTTTTGAAGTATATATTTGCTGCTTATAGAATTCTTGGTCATCTATTCTTTCATTTATGTATTTATTTATTTGCCCTTCATAGAAGTCATTATTTTGTTTTATTAGTTTGCCATTTCTATTAAAAATTAACTGTCATTTTCAGGAACTTTTAAGATTTTTTTCTTTCTCTTGATTTCAAATCAGGATTGCTTTTTCTATAATGCAACAACGGTGTTTTTCTTATTTATTCTTGTGTTTTATAAAACTTTTAAATCTATCACTGATATCCTTCATCGGTTTTGATAAAGTATTGGAGTCTCACTCTGTCGCCCAGGCTGAAGTGCAGTAGCGCGAACCCAGCTCACTGCAACCTCCACCTCCCGGGTTCAAGCAATTCTTCTGTCTCAGACTCCTGAGTAGCTGGGACTACAGGCACCTGCCACCATGTCTGGCTCATTTTTGTATTTTTAGTACCGACGGGGGTTTCATCATGTTGGCCAGGCTGGTCTCAAACTCCTGATCTCAGGTGATCCACCCGTCTCAGCCTCCCAAAGTGCTGGGATTACAGGCATGAGCCTCTAGCCCCACCAAAGTATCAACTTTCAACAGTTCAAATATTATTTTTAGATCTTTCTATGTCTTCCCTTCTTGGAAATTACAAATACTTAAGTATTGTACATGTTTCATAGAATTTTATCTAGTTTGCATTAATTTATCTTTTAATGCTTCAGTTTGGATACTATCTAATTGCCTATCTTCCGTTTCACTAATCCTCTTTGTCAAATCTATTAAACTCATGCATTAAATTTTTAATTTCAACTTTTATTCTTAATTCCAGGATTTTCACTTGACTCTTTTAAAGGAGATCTCTGTTTGTCCTGTTGATTCAAGTTGTTCGGTAGTTTGCATTCATATGCCTAGCATGTTTTGATTAAATGCTGAACGATATGTATGATGTAACGTGAAGGCTCTATATGATGTTACATTTTTCCAAAGAGGATTTATTTTTCTTTCTGAAGACAGATAGAGTAAAGCCATATCACCTTGATCCCTTGTTCTGGTTTACTCTTAATTTTTGGGCTTAGCATGTCTGACATATTAACTAAAAGTTTCTACTTTCATGGACTCTTGCTTTTCTAAATCTATAAGCTTGATAAATTATCTACTGACTTTTAATCTGTTTCCAACTGCTTTATGATTTTTTTCATGTTTGAACCTTGTTCTCTGCATGCACAGTCTTAGAGTTAGCAACACATTAAGGAGAAATTGCATATAGATTGTTTATTTCAATTCTCTGTCATCCATTTTTTTTTTTTTTTTTTTTTTGCAAAACCAGTCTTGCTGGCTCTGGTAGTCCTGAACTTTAATGTTAGGGTTTTGTGAAACTGTTTCCCTGTGAGACTGCAACAGTATTTACTTGGCTACTGCGTTCTTTTTGGGCTTACTGTTCAGTCTCAAGAATCAGCAAATGCTCCAAGAGGGAAAGGTAGCAGTGACTATAACAACCATCTCAATGTGGTTTCCTTTTCCCTGTGATTTTTAAAAAAATTCTTATTGAGATGTAATTTACATTATATAGTTATATGTATTTTTCTAAGGATTCTTACGTTCAAATCTGTAGAATACAACTTAAAACTTCTACTTCAGTAAAAAATTGCTCGCTATTTCTTAGTTTCTTTTCTTCTGTTGCATTAAAATTTTTTCTTAATTAGTGCACATTCATATTTCCATTGGCATTAGTATTTTTTCCTGATAATATATATGGTATTTGAAATAATGTAAAAGTACAGCATACAATTTTATA
Organism: Colobus angolensis palliatus; assembly: GCF_000951035.1. Classification (NCBI taxonomy): domain Eukaryota; kingdom Metazoa; phylum Chordata; class Mammalia; order Primates; family Cercopithecidae; genus Colobus; species Colobus angolensis. Next base: position 8,090,538 of record NW_012118488.1, read on the forward strand.
TTGAATGTTATAAAATAAAATATTATGTATATGAAAAAAACGCAGAAAATAAATTAATTGGAGTCCACTATAAGAGAATTGTTGACAAGTTGCCCAGATGCCCTGAAGTTAAAAGAAAGATTGTAAGCAAATTAATGCTTTAACAAGATGGTAGAAAAAAAGTCAGAACTGCTAAATTAAGAAAAATAAATACTTTCAGTACTTTGAAAACATCCATTTTCACACAAAAACTTGACATGCTAATTATAAGCTATGCTTATCTATTAATTAAAGTAGATTTTTTTCCCTATCCTATAGTGGACAAACTTATTTTGAATGGCTGCATAAACTTGCACTTAATAAAACTACTTTTAAAATACCAAACTTAAGGTTTTGTAATTGCAAGTTTTTCTTCCCATAATTAATCTGTGATCATGAATTTTTGTACTATTAATATTATTCTGCTACTTTTTATTTGGTAAAATTATTTTCATAATCTACATGACAAAACTGTGTGAGAGCCCTAGATAAATATTTCGGTGCTTCTTAGGTGAATGTATAAATTATTTTTTGCTTGCAACTTGATTGCAGATTTAAAATATTCTTGTAGAAGGAATACAGTTTCTATCATGTGTTGCTTAAGAAAACAAATGTCAAATAACCTGTTATTCAAAGTATAGATATTATCTTCAAAGCAAACCTGTCATTTATAAACTGTTTATTTAATTCTTTTTATTCTCCAAAAGAGCAACTCCAGATAACAAACCTTAATACATCATTTTTCTGAATTTGATTTTTTTCCTAGTTAAGGCATTTTCTTTCTAATGTAATATAAATGTAATGTAAGAATTTTTTTGTAAAAGGCTTAAAGAAGATATTGGCCAAACAAGATATTAAGGGCTTAAACAAGCTATTGATCCAAATTACTAATTGAAGATAAAAACAGAACAGAGAGAGGTTGCCCCTGCACTTCTAAAAACCGTCTGTGTTTGAGGTGATTCTGAACATGAATGAAGTTGTCTATTGGTCATAGCTAGAATACAAGGGCTTGAATGGCAACAGTAAGAAGGCACACAGTAATCCGGAGCAGGAAAAAATGGAAATAATTATCAAAGCAACAATTACAAATAGAAGTAATTAAAATAAAGATTATGGCATGGTGCCAGTTAACCAATATACCATGCTCACACTCATGTCTGTCATGAAGTTATGAGTATAGAAAGGGATGAATGAATTAGGCCATGGTGGAGAATCTAAATAGTTTTTATACTGTCTGGACATGAGTCCAAACGTTGAGATTAAAATCAAACAACCCAAGTGAGCCAAAAAATCTGCCTTAGAGTTAAATATTTTGGGTTTGACTTAAGGCTTTGTAACCTAGTAGCTATGTGAATTCAGATAAGTTTTTGACCCTCTGTATTATTTATTATCTTTTCATACCTGTGAAAAAACAGTCTAAAAATATCCACTATGCCAATCTCACAGAGTCATTTTGGAGGATCAGCTTAAGAAGTTTCAATAAAATAAGATTTTACTAATCATCTTCTATGTCTTCCTTCTTACCTGTTACCTTACTGTGTTCCTTCTTACTGTTGCCGTTCAAGCCCTTGTGTTCTAGCTATGACCCGTAGACAGCTTCATTCATGTTCAGAATCACCCCAAACACAGATGGTTTTTAGGAGTGCAAAGGCACCCTGTTTCTGTCCTGTTTTTATCTTCAATTAGTAATTTGGATCAATATCTTGTTTAAGCCCTTAATATCTTATTTGGCTAGTATCTTATATGAATTTCACCTATGAGAAAATGTATACCTGTCTTTGTGTTTCAAATCGGTTTTTACATTGATACATCATTCTGCCCAATGACAGAAAGTACAATTTTCACGTGAGCAGTTGACACATGTGAATGACTAGTCCTCAGGATTTGCTTGCATTGGTAAACAGCTGATTTTAACAAGTGGTTATATCTCTTTTTTTTTTTTTCTGTTTTTAACCTTTATATTATATTCAGGGGTACACGTGCAGGTTTGTTACATAGGTAAGCTTCTGGGGGGATTTGTTGTACAGATTATTTAATCACCCAGATCTTAAGCCTAGTACTCATTAGCTATTTTTCCTGATCCTCTCCCTCCTCCCACCCTCCACCCTCCAATAAGCCCCAGTGTGCGCTGTTCCCTCTATGTGTCCATGTATTCTCAGCATTTATCTCCCACTTTCAAGTGAGAAAATGCAGTATTTGGTTTTCCTTTTCTACATTAATTCTCTAAGGATGCTTCCGGATGCATCCATGTCCCTACAAAGGACATGACCATGTTCTTTTAATGGCTGCATAGTATTCCATGGTGTGTATGTATCACATTTATTTTACTGAGTCTATTATTTTTGAGCATTTAGGTTGATTCCACATCTTTAATATTGTGAATAGTGTTGCAATGAACATACACATTCATATGTCTTTATAATAGAATGATTTATATCCCTTTGGATATATACCCAGTAATGAGATTGCATAGTCAAATAGTATTTCCATCTTTAGGACTTTGAGGAATTGCTACATTGTCTTCCACAATGGTTGAACTAATTTACACTCCCACAAACAGTGTATAAGCATCACCTTTTCTCTGTAACCTCCCCAGGCTCTGTTATTTTTGAGTTTTTAGTAATAGCTTTTCTGACTCGTGTGAACTGTTATCTCTAATGCATTTCTCTAATGATCTGTGAGGTGGAGCCTCTTTTTTCATACGATTGTTGACTGCGTGCATATCTTCTTTTGAAAGGTGTCTATTCATGTCCTTTGCCTACTTTTCAACAAAATTAATTTTTTTAAACAAATTTGTTTAAGTTCCTCATAGATTCTAGATATTAGAACTTCATTAGATGCATAGTTGGCACAAATTTTCTCCCATTCTGTAGGTTGTCTGTTTACTCTTTTGATAGTTTCTTTTGCTGTTCAGAAACTCTTTAGTTTAATTATATTCCAAATGTCAATTTTTGCTTTTGTTGTGATTATTTTGGAGCCTTCATCAGGAAATCTTTTCCCCTGCTTGTGTCCTGAGTAGTATTGCCTAGGTTTTCTTCCAGGATTTTTATACTTTGAGTTTTACATTTAAGTCTGTAATCCTTCTTGAGTTAATTTTTAATTTTTGTATGTGGTGTAAGGTGTTTTTTTTTTTTTTTTTTTTTGAGATGGAGTTTCACTGTTGTTGCCCAGGCTGGAGTTCAATGGCGCTATCTCGGCTCACCACAATCTCTGCTTCCTGAGTTCAAGCAATTCTCCTGCCTCAGCCTCCCAAGTAGCTGGGCTTACAGGCATGTGCCACCATGCCTGGTTAATTTTGTTTATTTTTTGTAGAGATGGGGTTTCTCCATGGTCAGGCTGGTCTCGAACTCCCAACCACAGGTGATCCTCCTGCCTCGGCCTTCCAAAGGGCTGAGATTACAGGCATGAGCCACCATGCCCAGCTGTAAGTTAATTTTTGTATGTGTATTTGTATGTGGTATAAGGTTGAAACTGAAAGGGTCCAGTTTCTATCTTCTGTATATGGCTAGCCAGTTATCATAGAACCATTTATTGAATAGGAAATTCTTTCCCTATTGCTTGTTTTTGTCAGGTTTGTCGAAGATCTGATAGTTGTAGGTGCGTAGTCTTATTTCTGGGTTCTCTATTCGTTTTCATTGGTCTATGTGTCTATCTTTGTACCAGTACCATGCTGTTTTGGTTACTGTGGCTTAGTAGCATAGATTGAAGTCAGGTAACATGACATTTCTAGTTTTGTTCTTTTTACTTAGGATTGTGTTAGCTATTTGGGCTCTTCTTTGGCACCAAATGAATTTTAAAATCTTTTTTTTTTTTTCCTAATTCTGTGAAGAATGCCATTGGTAGTTTAATAGAAACAGTGTTGAATTTAGAAATTGCTTTGGGCAGTATGGTCATTTTAACAATATCGATTCTTCCTATCCATGAGCATGAGATGTTTTTCCATTGGTTTGTGTCATCTCTGATGTCTTTGAGCAGTGTTTTGTGCTTTCCCTTTTAGAAGTCTTTCACCTCACTGGTTAATTGTATTCCCAGGTATTTTATTCTTTTTGTGGCAATTGTGAATGGGAGTACATTTCTGATTTGACTCTGGGCTTGACTGTTGTTGGTGTATAGGAATGTTAGTGATTTTTGCACATTGATTTTGTATCCTGAGACTTTGCTGAAGTTGTTTATCAACTTAAGAACTGTTTGGGCTGAGACTATGGGGTTATCTAGATATAGGGTCATGTCTGCAAACAGATAAAGTTTGACTCCCTCTCTTCCTATTTTGATGTCCTTTTTTTCTTTCTCTTACTTAATTGGCCTGGCCAGGACATCCAATAGTATGTTAAATAGGAGTGATGAGAGAGGGCATCCTTATAATAAGGGGTCATATCTCTACACTGGCACCTACCTGTATTCAGCTTTTCAGTTTGACCCCCAACAAGAAACTCCACCATCACTAGCTAATGCTATTCCTTTAACCTAGCCACAGGGTTTCTTTAGGTATTTTGGCATCTGCTGTCACATCTGTGTCTCACTCAGCTCTATAGGAAAACATTTAACTCTCTCCTGCCACCTACCAGAGATATTCCCTGAGGCTCTATATCTTTGGCTTTAGCCATTGCTTGACCACAGGCAACTCTCTCAACACCCGTGAAGAACCTGCCAGAATGTAGGAACACAACCAGGAATGTGAGCATGGGTTAGCTCACTCTTTCAGGACTTAAACTAATGTAGGGTTTTACCACAAACCTGTAAGGTATGGCCCAGAGTAAAAAAAAGAATACAAGACAACAGTTGTCCCTCTATGATCCTTCTCTTGTTCTCTTCCATTCTATAACCATTGGGATCTTATCTGAGTAGGAAAGCAAGAAAAATTTGTTTATGGAATAAACTTTATGACCTGTGTCTTGTAAGATTATACTTCAGCAAAACAAAAGTTCACCCTCTTGCACTTCTAAAAGCCTTTTCTCTTAAGATCATAATCTCTATTTTCAGTACCAAAAGTCTATTTTAACACTAAAAAATAAAATATTGACCCCTTTGTTTTCCCCTGATTTTTTTTTCCTAAAAGACATAGTCCCATATTTTCCTAGCTGTTGGGTAGGGGCTGAAAATACAATAAATTGTGTTTGAAGTGTGAGGGTAGCACTGATGAAGGTGTAGACACATCAGTCAATAATTCAACATATTCCTATGCATGACCTTTCCCCCATTAGAAATAAAAGACTGAGAAAAGAGGCCCTGCTATTCTTTTGACATCTGTGTTCTCAGCATCTAGAATAGCACCTGGAAAATGAATATTTGTTGAATGAAGACTTGTACAGAAAATGACTCAAATCCTCATCAACACAATCACCCACAGAGTATTGAAAGAGAAAAGGACTAGAGGCAGAAACCTGAGAAAAACAAATAATTTAAGGTGCAAGATAGTGGACAAATTATGAGTGAAAGAGGATAAGAAGGAGAGGTCAGCGAATTAGAAGAAAAACCCGGGGAAAAAAAGAAAAGTGGTACAGAAAGCAAAGAAGGAGAGATTTCAAAGGGCAGAGAGAGCAAACCATGTTAAGAAGAAAATAAAAATCAGTGATCTAGTAGAATAAAGGCTTAAGAGCAGGTCAATGGTTTTGATGATGTCTAGGCCATTAATAAACTTTGAGAGATCAGCTTGAATGAAATTGTTGGTTCAGAAGTCCAATTGCAATGGGCTGAAGAGTCAGAAAGCAGCTTGGATAATGAATGTGAAAGTGCTCCTTAAATCCTAAACCACTTTAAAAATGTAATTAGAATATACAGCTTGTTAGATTTAGGTCCTGGTTGTTGCTCATTCACCAAACTTTCTGAATTCATCTGTTTTTCTTGGCATCAAGCACAGGCAGCTAGGGTTTTAGCTGAGTATGTCACAATCAATGAAACAGATGTTAACATTTCCTTAACATTTTTCTTCTTCCTTGACCTAACCTTTCTTCATAGCATGCCCAGGTTTAAATTAATGCACTGTCTTTAAACAATCTTCAAATGCACCCCACTGTTTCTCTAGGTCATTTCAATAGGTCATCTTCCTATTGCCAACACCTTCACAATTTGCCTTCAGCTTCTTTAAAAAATCTGATTTGTTTAGGCAAAATTGATAAAACTTTGAATGTGTCCTTGACCTCAGCCACGAGATCTGGAACACAATCTGTCACTTAGCCATGCCTCAGAACTGGTCCCAATTGCATTATTTTGAATACTTCTTCTTTCTTGGCTTCTCTATCCCTGATTTCCATTTTTATGGATTCCCTGTCTATCAAGTGAACTACTAGACATTGAACGAACTTAAGATATAATTAATTATACTCTGAAAGTTTTCCTGACTTGGGCATATATTTCTCAAATAAGCTCATTCTAACTTTCCTTTTAATGACACCTAATTCTGAGAATATTAATAGAAAGGCATAAAATCAGAAATTTTAGATTGGTTATATTTAAAATAATTCAGAAAGTAATGGTTTGAGTATATTAATTTGTTTCATAGAGAAAACACTAGCAGATATTAATATTTAAAGGTTCCTGCCACTATTTGAGATTTTTCTACCAGAACCTTATAACTTATCTTTTCAGCACCAGAACTGTTTATGAAGAAAAATAATCAAATGAAATAATTTCATAGTTATTTTTATTGGCAAAAGAGTGACATCTATTGTTCAGTGTTATATAAAATGGAATTTAAAAATCAAAAACAATGCCTTATTTTTAATGTGATTAGCTCCAGAATAATAACTTCTTAAATTTACTCTTTCAAAGAGACTAATGGGTAATATTCAATAATTCATTTTTATTATGAAATCAAATTTAGGTGATTAAGATCATGAACATGTAATTATGATTCAAAGGCACAGGATCTGTCTAGGTACTAAAAGTAGAGAGGAAGAAATAAGATAATAAATATATAGAATAAAATTCTTAAAGGTGACTACTTTTCTTTTCTATATATATATTCTTCCTGTTATAAATCAGTCAAATATGTTTACTGAAATCTGTGAATTTGCAAATTGAATTCTGAATTCAAGGCAAGTTTCTGTTCTCATCTTAATTCTGTTGTTAACTATGTCTATGAAGTTAAACAAGTTGCTTTCATCTTGGCTACAGTTTATTATCTACAAAAATATGAGTATGAGACTTGAACTGAAGGTAGTCAACTTCCTGCTAGCATTTATTTTTCCGTAAGATGCTATTCAGAATCACTAGATTAAGCAAAAATTTTTAAAGTTTGACCATACTGAGTGTCCATAATGATACGGTAGAATTGAAATTCTCAAACACTGATGTTAAGAGTATAAATAAATACAGTCCCTTTCAAAAGCAATTTGAAAATATCCTGTAAATTTTAAGGTGGACTTATCCCATCATCCTGCTTTTCCATTTGTGTAAGCACTTTATAGGGAATTCCCACACATATACACAAGGAGGTATTTTCAAGAACTACATCATTGCAACATTGAAAAATTAACAATAGAGTGTTACAGGAGAATTGATAAAATCTTGCATCTGTACCCACTGATATATTTTATAATATAAACATAAAATGATTGAATTACAGTAGCATCTATCAACATGGATAAACCTCAGTCAAACAATATGAGTAAAAGAGGCACATTTCAGATTAGGTAGCAAATGATCTTTTATATAAGAAACCAAAATGTTTCTATTCATTGACTATAGGCACACCATAGATAGAAAAGTATAAAATATGCATGAGAATAATAAAGAACAAATTCATGACAATGGTCACCTATGAAAATACAAGGGAGTTAATGTGACCAGAATGGATACATTGGGGCTTAAACGGCATCTGAAATGTTTTCCTTATTGAACAAAAAGAGAGAAAGTCATGTGAAGCAAAATAAAGCAAATTGAGGAGCGGTTTCCAATGAGTTATGGGCAGATTGATTCTTATTAGAAGATTATACTTTTCTGCAGGTTTAAAATATTCATAATTTTGATTAAAACAATATTAACATTCTAATTCTAAATCTCACAGAAAACTGAGTACCTAATCTTTTTTGTATGTTTTTGGGGATTTTTATGAGATTAGAATTTAATGACAAATGTATGAAAAGTCTTGAAACATAGCTTTTCTCTCTCCAGTCCTTATATTTGCCAAAACAAAAAAAGCACAGCGAGAATAATTTTTCACATAGGCTTTTAAATTGGCTTTGATGGAACTGTGTTCCACAAGGAATATCAGATTAGACTTTCTAAAGCTGAGCCCAGCCATGGGTTCATACCCTCAAATTACTATTAGTTGAGTAAATTCTTCCCTTCTTTAGGCCCCAAGACAGCTTGGGGTTCCTGGGCATATTAGAAAGTGACATTCCTTACTTACCACAGGTTAGGAACCCTATTCAGGGACAGTGTAGACAAGGTATGAAGCCAGTTTTCCCAAGTGGCTTTTATTGGCTCTGCAAGTCAAGCTTGATTCCTTAAAGGCAAGCACACCCTTCCAGTCAAAGTCTTAGTAAAACAACCAGTTTCTCCAATTGTGTCCTGTTGCAAAAGGAAATGGATTCTTATTGCACCTATCCTACTAATCATATTGCCATAAGTTAAGAATACTCACAAATAGTTTCCAAATTTTACTGAAACCATGCAAGAGAAACAAATATGCCCCAAATTTTGTTCACAGGAGTATACTTTACTCAATTGTTAAAAGCTGCAGGCCAAGCGTGGTGGCTCACACCTGTATGTAATCCCAGAACTTTGGGAGGTGGATGCAGATGGATCACAAGGTCAGGAGTTTGAGAGCAGCCTGGCCAACATGGTGAAAACCCATTTCTACTAAAAATACAAAAATTAGCTGGATGCAGTTGTGGGTGCCTATGATCCCAGCTACTTGGGAGGCTCACCTGTGCTACAGTTTCTATACACATTCAGTGGTTCCTGAGCTCTCATCTGGCCTCTGAGAAGAATAAGGATACTCCCACAGTTGAAGAGTGAGGAGGGCAGAGAATAATTTTATTGAGCAACAGAACAGCTCTCAACAGAGAGGGAAACTGGGGGTGCTTCCCCATCCCTGTAGTTGGGTGGTTTCTTTCTCAGTGTGGCTGAGTCTGGGGCTTTTATCCCTAATTTAGTTTTTATCTAAAGAGAGCCAGAATAGATCATTCAGGTGATCTGGGGGGAAGGACATTTAATTTTATGAGAACACATGTTTGTTAGTATGATTTTTTAATTGAAATGATTAAACGGCCAATTCAATGAAAGCGATTGTACTTGTGATCATGTGTGAATACAACATTAATATTAAGCTCAGTTGCCATCGACCAGCAACAAAAGAAATAAGAACCATATATAATGGCTCTTTAAAGAAATCTGAATGTGACATTATAAGCATTTTCTAGTATACAATATGGTAGATAATGGTTCTACTAGAAAACCAAATCTCTAATATGACTTCAAAGAGCTTCTGCACAGTGGTTGAATCTAGATTGCAAGATGCTCTGTTCCCTAGAAGCTCTAGGGACTGCTAATGGAGAAGAAAAAATTGGATGCTGCCAATTATTACCTAGAGTCTTGGCCTCTGAAAGCAGTATTTTCCTCTACCATAAATTGTTATACTTTTAAAAATGTTTCTAAAATTACAAAAATTATCAAACTGGTAGTATTTGGGGGAGGGGGGAATCAGCAGTTAAAAATGTAATGCTTAAAAAATGTAATTTTGGACAATAACAATAAAATAAGCTTTTGTTTAGCTTCATGGCTCCTTTAAAGCTCTCTCATTTAAATTAGAATATATGCAACCCATGCACTCATTTGACTAACAAATATATTTGAACTTCTATTGTATGATACCACTCAGTGGAGTATTCATTGGCTCTTCATAGCCTTCATAACATATCATAGATGTCTTTGAAGTTTATTTATGTGGGGAGAGTGGGAGATGTCAAGGGAAGACATGGAACCTAAGATACATTCCAATGGGATGAGCAAGAGGCAAAGACATAGCCCCAGAATTTACTCCTAGTCTAACTTTCCTCCTCATTATATGGCTCTTCAATACTACTTTCCTCTCACCCACCCTTTACTCAAGTAGAAAGGCCAAGGCTTGCTTTCTACTCAAATGCTTATAGGAATGCACATGCCAAGGCTACAATTTCCTGGTCTGGGATAATATGAAAGAAACATCTAAAAATCTCGTAACATGTCTGCTGAGGTAGAAAGTTATAAAAACACCCGTGAAACAGAAGAGAGAGAAACTCAAAGGTCAAGTCCCCGTGGATATGCTCACTCGAGGTCAGAAGCTATGGAGCACAAGTTTATGAGGAGCACAGAGTATATATGGTGTGTGTGTATATATATAGTTTCTGGCCTCTTATTCAGCTGTCTGCAAATATCATCTTGTGTCCTATTTTCAAAATTTGCCATTCACTTTTGCTTATATAAAGTTTAATTATATTAATACAAATATGTAATATATAATCGTTCTATTGCTGATGCAACTAATTGCAACAATCTTAGTGGCTTTAAAAAAAAACCCCAATTTTATTATTCAGCAGTTCCGTAGGTCAGAAGTCCACTCTCGCTGGGATAAAATCAAAGTGTTGGCAGGCAGGGCTGTGTTTCTTTTCGAAACCTCTAATGGAGAATCTGTCCCACTGTCTTTTTCAGCTTCTGGGGGTCATCTGCACTCCTTGGCTCATGGCTGCCTTCCTCTTTCTTCAAAGCCAGCAAGTTTGCATTTCTCTGACCTGTGTTCTATCATCTATGTCTTGCTCATTGACTACAACAGGGAAATGTTAACTGCTTTGAAGGATTTCTGTGATTACCTTAGACTCACCCAGATAATCCCAAAATAAACTTTCCATCCCAGGGTCCTTAACCTTAATCACACCTGCAAAGTCCCTTTTACCATGTGAAGTAGCATATCCACAAGTTTGAAGGATCAACTTGTAGACATCTTTGGAAGTCACTATTCTAATATACATACATATCAGAATAATTATATATGTATATTTGCATATATCTCTATCATGAATTTATATGCACTAATATTATATACACTTATTTGTATGTACTCATATATGTGTGTATATAATATGAATATATACATTTATATATGTGTGTGTGCATATATATATGATGAATTTGAAATGGTAAGGACATCACCACAGAATGAGGACAAGGACTCAGTGCTAACGCTTCCTTGACTGGCCCTTTCTATACGTAATCTTTTTGAATTTTCAAAACAACCCAGCAAGTTAGATGAAATTATCCAAAGTCAGCAGATAAAGAAACGCGTTTGGCCGGGCGCGGTGGCTCAAGCCTGTAATCCCAGCACTTTGGGAGGCCGAGACGGGCGGATCACGAGGTCAGGAGATCCAGACCATCCTGGCTAACACGGTGAAACCCCGTCTCTAGTAAAAAATACAAAAAACTAGCCGGGCAACGTGGCGGGCGCCTGTAGTCCCAGCTACTCGGGAGGCTGAGGCAGGAGAATGGCGTAAACCCAGGAGGCGGAGCTTGCAGTGAGCTGAGATCCGGCCACTGCCCTCCAGCCTGGGCGGCAGAGCGGAAAAAAAAAAAAAAAAAGAAACGCGTTTGCAGAGAAGTCTAGTAATTTACCATAAGTCACATAGTTTTCATGTGTCTCTCTCAAAATTTAAACACAACCTATATTCTACTACCAAGGCCAATTTAAAATGAAGAAGTATGATTTAGAGGGAGCCATATTACCAACATGTAAAATTTTAAAATAATAATTTTTAGATCAAATACTTTACTTAAAAGTCTGACTATTAAGACAAACCTGGCATATTCGTAACTGCTTCTAGAAACCTCTTCTCAGTAAAAGGCACCATGGTATGGTATTTGACAATCAGGAATCCCATTGTCCTTTTGATGCCCCCTCCCCTGTTCCCTCACTACAATTTAAAGTCAAAACATCACCACGTTCTTCTTTCCCTTCCTTTTACCTATCTCTCAGTCTCATCTATTAGCATTGCCACTCCTCTAGTGTACAGGAGATCATTTGGTGGTTAACTTTAAAAGCCTTCTAACTTCTAACTGGTTCTCTGCTTCCTGTCTTGCTCACCTCACCCCTACTATCCATTCTCCATTATTACAGAGTGAGCACTTTAAAATGTACATATTAACCTGAAGCTCTATGACTTAAAGGCTTTGAAATCCTCTCCATTTCCCCCATTGCTCTTAAGACAAGAACAAACTTATTTTACAAGAACTGCCCAGTTGGCTTCTGCTTTCTTCATCAATGTATCTCCCATAACCATCCCATACCTGCTTTCCTCCTTCACACAATTTTATCTTCTATTTAGTTTCTTTCCATTCCTAAAACACACACACACACACACACACACATACACATACACAGAAGAACCCCCCTTATCTGGTCTTTTTCATAATCTGTCCCTCTGGAAAATTCTCATCTAAATTGTTCATTTGGGACAGATGCAGTGGCTCATGCCTACTCAACTTAATCCCAACACTTTGGGAGGCCAAGGTGGGAGGATCACCTGGGGTCAGGAGTTCAAGACCAGCCTGGCCAACATGGTGAAACCCCAGCTCTATTAAAGATACAAAAATTACTTGGCATGGTGGCAGGGACCTGTAATCCCAGCTATTCGGGAGGCTGAGGCAGGAGAACTGCTTGAACCTCACTCCAACCAGGGAGACAAGAGCAAAACTCTGTCTCAAAAAAAAAAAAAAAAATTCATTTGCATGAGTTTTGCATATCCTCTGAAAAGCCTTCCCCGAATTTCCAAGTCTGAATTAGTTACTCTCTTATATATCCTCACAGTATCATGTATATCAAAACATTTATTATCCTAAAATTTCCTCATCTGTTTATAGGTTGTATCTCACCCCAGACAGGAGTCATGTTCTTAACTATTTACATTTCTTAAAATTACATCTTTACCTTTTTCTGAGACCATAATTACTTACATATGCATCTTAGAATAATTTCTACATGTAGTCTTCACTTTAAAGCTAGTAAAATACTAATATAATTTATAAATTTCCATAGCTAAGACAAATAATATGAAAAAAACAGAAGTTATTAATTTTTAGTATAGTTATATTATAATTTATGAAAATTTTAGATTAAAAGCCTAAATCTAGTTTCTGCCATAAATTTTCATCTTTTGATATCTGGGTTGTCCATGAAGTCAAATAATGATTCCAAAATCATTTCATACATTGTACTTCCCATAAATAATCATGAAAATATTATTGTTTCCTCCAAAAAAATGAATAATTAGAAGTAGTTTTTATGTGTATGCACACAAAAATTTGGAACTAAAATCTGAAACTAAAATCATTAAAAATAGGAATTTTGGTCTAATTCAATCACTTTCTGGAGGTAAATCAAAAAAATGTTAAGCTTAACCACTCTTTTTTAATTCTGTTCTATGTGGTATGTAAGAGAAGGGAAGCTGATCAAACCAATGTGTTTTATGCTGAAATTATGTTTCTAAAACAAGTAACTAATTTAAGGGATTTAAAAAAATAATTTTGTGTCAAAACAATTGGTTTTTCAACTGATTGCTTTATATTTTGTTTGTTTTTGGGTCATTAAGCACATGCCAATTGGCCATAATAACAATCAAATTAACAAAACAGCTGCCAATGTTAGTTTCAGGCTTAATGTGTCTCTTTTTAGCCCATTTAAATTCACCACACCTATTGAACTGAAAGTTTGGTTCTCAGATTTTGCCAATGAAAGTAGATTCTAACATTAAGGATGGCTGACTATTGTAATGAAACTCAGTGATTGCCATGGGGAAATAGCAAGGCTACCATAAGAAGACAAAACTACGTATATAGAGTACATGACCAAAATTAGGGAATGCATTCATTTGGCAGACCTGGTGCACTTACTGTTAGCTGCTAAAACCTCCACTTCAGATGCACTTTTGTCATACTTTTGTGTATATGATTGTGGCAGCCAACACTGAATGAAAAAATATAGGAGAAAAACATGGTCATGTAGGGAAATACGGAGAGAAGATTTTTGCAACTTAGAAATAATCTTGTAAACAAGTGGAGAGCCTGTTTTACTCAAAGAAAATCTAAGTTTTAAGTTGAAGAGAACCATAGTAAACAGAAAACCATAATGCAATGTCATTTCTCATCCTTGTTGTAGAGTCAGCATAGAGTTCTACATAGAACTGGTTACAGAGGGATGTTACCATAATCAAAACACAACTTCCTGACTTCTAATGAGTTCTTGACTTTCTCATTATGTAAAAGATACGGAGAGATTGTTATCATGATATTTTCTATGAAGTTAATTCTTTCACTAGCTTTTTGGTATGGGAAAAGATTGTGATACTGCCTTGAAAATTTTAAAAGATTTTTAAAGAAAGCATTTTATAATAATGTCTTATAATTTCATTTTCATACATCACAATTCATCTAACAGTAATGAGGGTTGGTCAGTCAGTGGTTTAGTTAGGGTTCTCCAGAGTTAGATCCTGAGAAGAGAACCTGGGGTGCACATCAGGAAAAAAGAGAAAGCCAAGCAACAGTACAATATCAGAAAAAGAAAAAAAAAAGGTAGGGGGTAACTTTAATCTCATCTGCAAGGAAATTTTAGAGTATAAGTTATGTTTCAGAATTCTGCTGAGCTGAGATAAAGGATGGGAGATTTCAAATTTTTACTGCCTTCAGACACTGGCTAAGGGGCTCCAAGAGGAATGTAATATTTCAGGTAACTCTGTCTCTTCCCATTTGCAGGCAAAATAGGTTTCATAGCCCAAGGACAGTTCTTTACTAGCTGTTGGAAGGAAAAGCACATAGAAACTGGGAAAGTCCGGAAGGGATTCATATAAACAGCAGGAAAAAAAAGTGACCCAAAGGCACATGAGCAGAACACACTCATATTGTACACAACAGTCAGGTTTTACTATCTCATTTTCAAAGACAAGAAAACTGAAGTTAAGCAAGGAAATGTGATTTATATACAGTCACACACAGGTAAAGGTGCAAACTTGACATTGCATATGAGCTTAGTCACAGATCCTGCGTTGTTCTTGCTGTTGTTTCCGCATTACATCATACTATGTGATAATGTTATTTATTTTCATAATTACCCTATAACCTTAGAATAAAATATGACCTGACATTTTGTAGCACTCTACACATTTTTGATTACTTTGAATGTTTTGTTCCTCTTTGTGTAGGTAGTTTTATAACCAATTAAGCCAGAAGTTTCAAATATAGGGCTCTGGCAGATAATGTAAACCAATTAATCAGGCCAACTGCTAGAGAAAATAAAGAAAGGTGAACCCCCTGGAGAGCTGCCGCCTGTCTAAAGGAGGCAGCCATCTCTCAGTCCCAGATTATTGTTGCGGCGAGACAGTGAAGATCTGGTGTAGTCAGACCATCTGTTTTCTGATTTTCCCAAGATCAGCAAGAAATCAGAATGTTTCATATATAGTCCCCTTATCTTTAAACACTGGAAACTGACCCATTGTTTTAACTGGAAGTCAATTTTGTACAAGTCACACACGCACATGTTTTCCCTCTCTTTCTTTCACTCTCTGTGTATCTCAGGGAACATTTCTATCGTGGGTGAGCTACTATTTTGTTCTTCCGGTATACACTAGCATAGTTGGTGCAGTTGAACTTTAGATGTGCCTCCTCTGATATTATTTAAATTAAAACAATTTTAAAACCATGATGCTGGTCAAAAAACATGTAGTGAACAGGGTTTATCTTGTGGCCCCTGAACTAAGTTAATGCTTCCCCGCACTATAGATTTTATTCAATTCAATCACAAGTGATAGTTTATTTTCAAAGCAAATGAGGCATTTTGTGTATGTGTGTGTGTGTGCATGCGCGCGTGTGTGTGTGTGTGGTTTTGACTCTTAGACTGAACTACAAATGAAACCAAAGGGAGAATTCAAAGTTCTTTAACATTGCTGTAAATTCTGTCAAAGTGAATCTTCTATGTCTATAGCAGTGAATTAGAATCTCATGATACCCAATGTCCTCTTTAGTAAAATTTTATATAGCACCACCATTGTAATCATGGAATGAAATTTGTAAAATATTATTGCATATCGACACACACTAATTCTAGGAAAATCAATATTAAGCCCAAACCATAACATTAAGAAGAAAGAACAGAAAACTAACTTATAACTGAATAAAGTGCATATCTCTGTCTAAAGGCTTGGACATGACTATACTAGAATATTTAAGCAGTCATATTCTTGCCCCTACAAAATGACCACCTGTATACATCAGCTGCAAATGAAGAACAGTCAGGATTTTGGCATGGGTGATCTAAATTTAAAAATGTATGGTTCTCAGTAAAATATTTTCCAAATTGAAAAGTAATTTTTGATATAAACTTCAAAAAATAAAATAAAACACACTATTCCTTTCATTTACACAAATGTCAGGTGTCCGGGAAATTCAACATACATAATAAATGGACACAAATTTCTGGGTTTGTGTGTAAAATGAGTTAGGTTCTGGGCTCAAATACTTATTGAAAGCTTTTAGTCTACATGAAGGACCACTGGGAAATTTGGAAGTCATGTCAAGCAGTGGTCTCCAACCTTTTTTGGCACCAGGGACAGGTTTTGTGGAAGACAATTTTGCCACAACAGGGGCAGGGAGGGGGAAGATTGTTTAAGTGCATTACATATATCATCAGATTAATCATAAGAAGCGTACAACCTAAATCCCTCTCATGCACAATTCACAATAGGATTCACACTCCTATGAGAATCTGTTGCCACCTCTCATTTGACAGGAGGTGGAGCTCTGGTGTAGAGCCTGAGAAAAATTATTTACCATGCTGTCTCTTGCTTTGCAGCGGTTCTAGCATCCCTCATCCCTACCTACCTATTAAATACTGGAGCATCCCAATTATTGTGATAACCCAGAGAGTTTCACTAAGGGGCAGTACTTTCCTATTGAGAACCAGTGTTCTAATGTCAACATGAAGACAGAAGCCAAATGAGTAAAATAACACAGTTGAAGAAAATACGTTTCAAATCTTTCAAATGACAACTAATATGGTACCTAGGAGAAAGTACAGTTTGTAAATCAACATCAGTTGACACTGGCTTTTCCCCTGCTGGAGCCAAGGAGGCCAGACAACTTGGTCCCGACTTGTCCCCACAGCCCAACACACCACCTGTGGTAGTCTGTGGTCAGAGTCCCTCTTCAGGTCTAACTCTGGCCCGTCTTTCCTCAGTGGGTGGGACTTCCCTGCAGAAACTCCAGTAACTCCAGCCAGAGGGTCTGGGACAGAATTTGGCTCTCCCTAGGCCTGAGCCCCTAGCAGGAGGGGTGGCCTCAGTCTCTGTGGACTAGCAGACTTAGTATCTCCTCATGGTAGTTCTGAGGAACCTGGGCAGCCCAAACAAGTGGGTTTCCCCCCAGCAAACCATACCCTCTCCACCAAGAGACAGTGTCTCATTAAACAGGCCCTGCGTCCTGTGCCACCCAACTGGGTGAGATCCTCCAACAGGGGTTGTCAGACACCCTATACAGGAGTGATCTTACTGGCATTAAGTTAGTGCCCCTCAAGGTTGGAGGTTCCAGTAAAAGGAGGAGGCACCCATTTTGGCTGTCTCCAGCCTCCTTGAGTGACATCTCGAGGCATGGAATAGGACCTGTAATGAACCCCCAGCAAACTGCAGCAGCCCTACAGAAGAGGCACCTGATTATTGAAAGAAAAACAAGCAGAAAGTGACAAGAACAGCATCATCATCATCAACAAAAACAACAAAAAGTCCCCCACAAAAAGCCCATTCAAGGGTCAATAGCCTCAAAGATCAAAACGGACAAACTCACAAAGATGAGAAAGAATTAACAACAACAACAAAAATGCTGAAAACCTGAAAGGCCAGAGTACCTCTTCTCCTCCAAATGATTGCAACATCTCTCCATCAGGGGCACAAAACTGGACGAAGGATCAGATGGACAAATTGACAGAAGTAGGCTTCAGAAGATGGGTAATAAAAATCTAAAATAAGCTAAAGGAGCGTGTTCTAACCCAATGCAAGGAAGCTAAGAACTTTGATAAAAGGTTAGAGGAATTGCTAACTAGAATAACCAATTTAGAGAGGAACATAAATGACTTGTTGGAGCTGAAAAACACAGCATGAGAACTTCATGAAGCATACACAAGTATCAGCAGCCAAACTGACCAAGCATAAGAAAGGATATCAGAGCTTGAAGACCACCTTACTGAAGTAAGACATGCAGACAAGAATAGAGAAAAAGGAAGGAAAAGGAATGAACAAAGCCTCCAGGAAATATGGTACTTCATAAAAAGAGCAAACCTATGGTCGATTGGAGTAACAGAAGAAGGGGAGAATAGAAACAAGCTGGAAAACACACTTCAGGATATTATCCAGGAGAACTTCCCCAACCTAGAAGACAGGCAAATATACGCATTCAGGAAATACAGAGAACACCATTAAGATATTCCATGAGAAGATCAACCCCAAGACATGATCATCAGATTCCCCAAAGTCAAAATGAAGGAAAAACTGTTAAGGGCAGCCAGAGAGAAAGACCAGGTCACCTAAAAAGCCCATCAGACTAACAACAGACCTCTCAGCAGAAACTCTACAAGCCAGAAGAGATTGGGAGCCAATACTCAACATTCCTAAAGAAAAGAATTTTCAACCCAGAATTTTATATCCAGTCAAACTAAGCTTTATAAGCAAAGGAGAAATAAAATCCTTTACAAACAAGCAAATGCTGAAGGACTTTCACATCACCAGGCCTGCCCTGCAAGAGCTCCTGAAAGAAGCACTAAATATGGAAAGGAAAAACCAGTACCATCCACTGCAAAAACACACCAAAATATAAATACCAATGACACTATGAAGAAACTGCATCAACTAGTGTGCAAAATAACCACATAGCATCATGATGGTAGGATCAAATTCACACATAACAATACTAATCTTTAATGTAAATGGGCCAAATGCCCCAATTAAAAGACAGAGACTGACAAATTGGATAGTCAAGACCCATCAGTTTTCTGTATTCAGGAGACCCATCTTATGTGCAGACACACACAGGCTCAAAATAAAGGGATGGAGGAAAATTTATCAACCAAATGGAAAGCAAAAAAAGAAAAAAAAAAAGGTAGGGATTGTGTTCTTAGTCTCTGACAAAAGAGGCTTTAAACCAACAAAGGTTAAAAAAGATAAAGGCATTACATAATGGTAAAGGGAAAAATTCACAAGAAGAACTAACTGTTCTGAAAATATATATGCACCCAATACAGGGGTGCTGAGATGAGCTTGGTCAGGGAGACCCTAACCCATTGGCACTAGAGGAATTAAAGACACACACACGGAAATACAGAGGTGTGAAGTGGGAAGTCAGGGGCCTCACAGCCTTCAGAACTGAGAGCCTCAAACAGAGATTTACCCACATATTTATTAACAGCAAGCCAGTCATTAGCATTGTTTCTATAGATATTAAATTAACTAAAAGTATCCCTTATGGGAAATGAAGGAATGGGCCAAATGAAAGGAATAGTCTGGGCTAGTTAACTGCAGCAGGAGCATGTCCTTAAGGCACAGATTGCTCATGCTATTGTTTGTGGCTTAAGAATGCCTTAAAGCAGTTTTCTGCCCTGGGCAGGTCAGGTTTTCCTTGCCCTAATTCCAATAAACCCACAACCTTCCAGCGTGGATGTTATGGCCATCATGAACATATCACAGTGCTGCAGAGATTTAGTTTATGGCCAACTTTGGGGCCAGTTTATGGCCAGATTTTGGGGAGCTTGTTCCCAACACAGGAGCACCCAGACTCATAAAACAAGTTCTTAGAGACCTACACAGAGACTTAGACTACCACACAATAGTATTGGGAGACTTGAACACCCCACTGTCAGTATTAGACATATCAACAAGACAGAAAATTAATAAGGATATTCAAGACTTGAACTCAGCTCTGGATCAAGTGAACCTAGTAGATGCCTACAGAACTCTCTACCCCAAATCAAAATAATATACACTCTTCTCGGTGCCACATGGCACTTATTCCAAAATCGACCACATAATAGGAAGTACAACACTTCTCAGCAAATGCAAAAAAAAAAAAAAAAAAGACTGAAATTATAACAAACAGTCTCTCAGACCACAGTGCAATCAAATTAGAACTCAAGATTAAGAAATTCACTCAAAACTATATGTTTTCATGAAAATCAAACAACCTGCTCCCAAATGACTCCTGGGTAAATAAAGAAACTAAGGCAGAAATTAAGAAGTTCTTTGAAACCAATGAGAACAAAGAGACAATGTACCAGAATGTCTGGGACAGAGCTAAAGCAATATTAAGAGAGAAATTTACAGTAATAAATGGCCACATCAGAAAGCTAGAAAGATCTCA
Source organism: Colobus angolensis palliatus (assembly GCF_000951035.1). Taxonomy (NCBI): domain Eukaryota; kingdom Metazoa; phylum Chordata; class Mammalia; order Primates; family Cercopithecidae; genus Colobus; species Colobus angolensis. The sequence goes on from NW_012118488.1 coordinate 8,110,914, forward strand.
AATCAACACCTTAATTTCACAATTAAATGAGCTAGAGAGGCAAGAGCAAACTAATCTAACAGCTAGTAGAAGACAAGAAATAACTAAGATCAGAGAAGAACTGAATGAGACATGAAAAACTCTCTCCCCAAAAAACATCAATGAATCCAGGAGCTGTTTTTTGAAAAAAAATAATAATAAAATTGGTAGACCACTAGGTAGACTAATAAAGAAGAAGAGAGAGAAGAATCAAATAGACACAATAAAAAATGATAAAGCGGATATCACCACTGACCCACAGAAATACAAAATACCATCAGAGAATATTATAAACGCCTCTATGCAAATAAATTAGAAAATCTAGAAGATGGATACATTCCTGGACATATACACCCTACCAAAAGTAAATCAGGAAGAAGTTGAATCCCCGAATAGACTGATAACAAGTTCTGAAATTGAGGCAGTAATTAATAGCCTACTAACCAAAAACTGCCCAAACCAGACAGATTCACAGCTGAATTCTGCCAGAAGTACAAATAGGAGCTGGTACCATTTTACTATTCCAAACAAATGAAAAGGAGGGACTCCTCTGTAACTTATTTTATGAGCCCAGCATTATCCTCATACGAAAACTGGGAAGAGACAAAACAAAAACAAACAGAAAACGTCAGATGAATATCCCTGATGAACGTCAATGCACAAATCCTCAATAAAATACTGGTAAACCGGATCCAGCAGAACATCAAAAAACGTATCCACCATAATCAAGTCAGCTTCATCCCTGGGGTGCAAGGGCTTGTTCAATATATGCAAATCAATAAACATAATCCATCACATAAACAGATCCAAAGACAAAAACCACGTCACTATCTCAATAGAGGCAGAAAATGCCTTTGATAAAATTCAACATCCCTTCATTTAAAAACTCTCAATAAACTAGGTATTGATGGAGCACATCTCAAAATAATTAGAGCTGTTTATGACAAACCCACAGCCAATAACATATTCAATGGGCAAAAGTTGGAAGCCTTCTCTTTGAAAACCATTAGAAGACAAGGATGCCCTCTCTCACCACTCCTATTCAACATAGTATTGGCCAGGGCAATCAGGCAAGAGAAACAAATAAAGGGTACTCAAATAGGAAGAGAGGAAGTGAAATTGTCTCTGTTTGCAGACAACATGACTTTATATTTAGAAAACCCCATCATCTCAACCCCAAAACTTCTTTAACTGATAAGCAACTTCAGCAAAGTCTCAGGATACAAAATCAATGTGCAAAAATTACAGGCATTCCTTTACACAAACAACAGGTAAGGAGAGAGTCAAATCATGAATGAATTCCCATTCACAATTGCTACAAAGATAATATAATACCTAGGAATACAACAGCTAACAAAGGATGTGAGGAACATCTTCAAAAAGAACTACAAACCACTGCTCAAGGAAATAAGAGAGGACACAAACAAATGGGAAAAACATTCCATCCTTATAGCTAGGAAGAATCAACATTGTGAAAATGGCCAAACTGCCCAAAGTAATTGATAGACTCAATGCTATTCCCATCAAACTACCATTGACATTCTTCACAGAATTAGAAAAAAATCTATTTTAAATTTTTTGTGGAATCAAAGGCCCCGTATAGCAAAGAAAATCTTAAGCAAAAAGAACAAAGCTGGAGGCATCGTGCTGCCTGACTTCAAACTATACTACAAGGCTACAGTAACCAAAATAACATGATACTGGTACAAAAAAAGACAGAGAGACCTCAGAAATAACATGACACATCTACAGCCATTGGATCTTCAACAATGCTGACAAAAACAAGCAATGGGGAAAGGATCTCCTATTCAGTAAACGGTGCTGGGAAAACTGGCTAGCCATATGGAGAAAACTGAAACTGGACAGCTTCCTTACACCTTATACAAAAATTCACTCAAGATGGATTAAAGACTTAAATGTAAATCCCAAAACCATAAAAATCCTAGAAGAAAACCTAGGCAATACTATTCAGGACACAGACACGGGCAAAGACTTCATGAAAAAAAAAATGTCAAAAGCAATTGCAACAAAAGCCAAAATTGGCAAATGGGGATCTAATCAAACTAAAGAGCTTCTGTACAGCAAAAGAAACTGTCAGAGTAAATGGGAAACTTAGAGAATGGGAGAAAAATTTTGCAATCTACCCATCTAACAAAGGTCTAACATCCAGAATTTACAAGGAACTTAAACATATTTACAAGAAAAAAACAAACAACCGCATTAAAAAGTGGACAAAGGATATGAACAGACACTTCTCAAAAGAAGACATTTACAGAGTCAATAAACATAGAAAAAATGCTCAACATTGATCATCTCATGCCAGTCAGAATGGTGATTATTAAAAAGTCAGGAAACACTAGATGTTGGCAAGGCTGTGGAGAAATAGGAAATCTTTTACACTGTTGGTGGGAATGTAAATTAGTTCAACCATTGTCAAAGACAATAGGGTGATTCCTCAAGGATCTAGAGCCAGAAATACCATTTGACCCAGCAATCCCATTACTGGGTGTTATGGGAAGTCAGGGACCCCAAACAGACAGATCGGCTGGAGCCAAGGTGGCAGAACATAAATTGTGAAGATTTCATGGACATTTATCAGTTCCCCAAATTAATGCTTTTATAATTTCTTATGACTGTCTTTATTGCAATCTCAGAACATAAATTGTGAAGATTTCGTGGACATTTATCACTTCCCCAATCAATACTCTTATAATTTCTTATGCCTGTCTTTACTGCAATCTCTGAACATAAATTGTGAAGATTTCATGGACATTTATCACTTCCCCAATCAATACTCTTATAATTTCTTATGCCTGTCTTTACTTTAATCTCTTAATCCTATTATCTTCATAAACTGAGAATGTACATCATCTCAGGACCACTGTTGTACAAATGGATTGTAAAATATCTATGTTTGAACAATACAAAATCAGTGCATCCTGAAAAAGAATAGAATAACAGCAATCTTCAGGGAAAAAGGGAAGATAACCATAAGGTCTGACTGCCTGCGGGGTCAGGCAGAATAGAGCCATATTTTTCTTCTTGCAGAGAGCCTACAGACAGATGTGTGAGTAGGAGAAGTATCACTGAATTCTTTTTCCAGCAAGGAGTAACCCTGGGGAAGGAATGCATTCCTGGGGGTAGGTCTATAGATGGCCCCTCTGGGAATGTCTGTCTTATGAGGTTGAGATAAGGACTGAAATACACCCTGGTCTCCTGCAGTACCCTCAGGCTTACTAGGATTGGGAAATTCCAGCCTGGTAAATTCTAGTCACACCAGTTGTCTACTCTTGAACCCTGTTTCCTGTTAAGATGTTTATCAAGACAATGCGTGCACAGTGGGACATGGACCCTCATCAGTAATTCTAATTTTGCCTTGCCTTGTGATCTTTATTGCCCTTTGAAGCATGTGATCGTTGTGACCTAGTCCCTGTTTGTACACCCCCTCCCCTTTTAAAATCCCTAATAAAAACTTGCTGGTTTTGTGGCTTAGGGTCACCATGATGGTCTTGCCAATATGTGATGACACCCCCAGAAGCCCAACTATAAAATTTCTCTCTTTGTACTCTTTCTCTTTATTTCTCAGACTGGCTGGCACTTAGGGAAAATATAAAGAATCTACATAGAAATATTGGGGGCTGGTTCCCCAATAACTGAGTATATACCCAAAGGAATATAAATTATTCTACTATAAAGACACATGTACACGTATGTTTATTGCAGCACTATGTACAATAGCAAAGACGTGGAATCAATCCAAATGCCCATCAATGATAGACTGGATAAAGAAAATGTGGTACACATATACCATGGAATACTATACAGCCATAAAAAGAAATGAGATTATGTCCTTTGCAGGAACATGGATGAAGCCAGAAGCCGTCATTTTCAGCAAGCTAATACAAGAACAGAAAACCAAACACTGCATGTTCTCACTCATAAATGGGAGCTGAACATTGAGAACACATAGACACAAAGAAGGGAACAATACAAAACATGGCTTGTTGTGGGCTGGGGGATGAGGGGAGGGAACTTAGAGGACAGGTCAATAGGTGCAGCAAACCATCATGGCAAATGTATAACAATGTGACAAACCTGCACGTTTTGTGAATGTATCCCATTTTTTAAGAAGAAATAATAATGTAAAAAGATACAGGCAGAGAAGAAAACATTACAATGAATTTTAAAATCTTATGGGATTTATGGGACAGGATGTAAAGAGCAAATGTTAAAATTATCAAATGTTTTATAAATAAAAGATTAAATGACAGCTCTTAACCTGTGTATAAAAAAAAAAAGAAAAGAAAAGAAAAAGAAAGATCAGCCAAGGCTGACCAGCCCCAAGCAAAGGGCAAAATAATAATTTGTTATCCATAAAGTGCTCTGTCAATCACCTTAGGCTGACAAGGCAGCAAACTAAAACAATCTTTATGACAGTGGCAATCATACATGTTGGTCGTAATAAAAGGTCAAGATGAATTAAGTCAATGTCTTTCTCCTCTTCAAGCATTTTCATTTATAGCCCTGGCATATGCCACTTTCTTTAATCTCAAGACTGCCAAATATACTCTTTAGCTGAGGCTGTGATAATTTAATGGTAGAGGTGGATTTTGGAGAAAAGAATCTTTGATTTTAAGGTTTTTGAAGAGATTAGTTGGTGATAATGAAACAGTCAGTTTCATGTGAGTACACGACTAGAAATCAAATAAAGCTCAGATTTTTAAAACAATTGTCAGATCACAGTCTCTCATGCATTATATTTTAAGGTAAAAATTAAATAAATACCTATTTTAAGTCATTTTTTATCAAATGATTTTAAGCAATCTTTCTAAAATATGACATCATAATAGATTATGACAAATTTGCAGAGGACTCAGGTTTTAAAATCTTAATAGAATTATTTCAAGCACAAGTGACATAAGTACAAAAACATGAAAAAATGAAAAAAATCTAACTTATTAATTTTTACTAACTGCCATTTAAGAAAACACAGATATATTCTCAAATCATATTGTTAGGAAAAACAAACATTGTTGAACCAAACAAAATCACAAAAATGTATTAATAACCAAGGAAGAAAAAAAGTAATCTAATTGTTGGACTAATCAAATACAATAGCCAGAAAACATGAAAGACATGAATTTGATTGATTAATTTTGTAACCATTTAAAATGATGCTGGAATCTTCAGGTTATGAATTTACAGAGGAAATAGAGTGAATAAAGAGTTTGATGTCAGAGCATAAATTTTAGTACATGTGCAAACGTATTAGTTTTCCATATACATGTATCAAATATTCCTCAGATTTAGCAGACAAAATATAAATATATTTTACAAGATGGTTGGCTAATGGTTCTTAGAAATCAAATGAGAAACTGAAAGGTTAGGATTTTAATGCTTACTCAACTCCTAAACACATGCAGTCTTGGGAAAGTCATTTAATAATTCTAGCTACCAAAATGGAGTTAATTATTTTTAACCATCTTTACTAATGATATGTAACTTTTTTACTAAAAATTAATAAGCGAACCCAACTATAACTCTATTTCTTCAATGCACCAAAAAGTAGTATTATTATTTGGAAGGATTTTCTTGAGTAAGATTTACATAAAATGTTAAGGAACTAACTTCTAAATCTATAAAATTCTTATTTCTTTCCTAGCAACCTTTTACCTAATATAGAGAATATAGGTAGAGATTCCTTTTGATAACTGTAGACTTTTACTAAACTCATATAATATGACAAGTAGTCTGCTCACTACTGGGGAAACATACTCAAGTCCTTGAAAGAGCTTTCAAGTTATAAGGTAAATGCTATATAGATTTTACAAGCTTAAAATTTTACAAAGAGAAGAGTATAACTTAAATATCAGAAGTATACTTAGACAGGTAGAAGGGAACACTTCTGACTGAAGGGATTATAGATGGATTTCTTAAAGACCTAGACCTTGAAGAATAGACAGTATGTCACTGGACAGAGGGATATCGGCAGAGGTAGCGGAATACAGGGAGGTTGTTACAAGGCACAAGATACCTCTGGCAGAGGTAATAGCCTTAGATAAGGTAACATTTGGCATCAATAGCAAGAATTAACATATTTACTCAAAGACGGAGTATGTAGAATGACATAATATGAGATAAGATTTAAAAAGTGAAACATGATGAAATCACTCAGTGGCAATAGGAATCTCTGAATATAGGAAAGCATGTGAGTGATATGAAGAGAGCTTTGCATTTTAAACATGACTAAAAAGTTGAATGGGATTGTTAAGGTACCATGTCATTGTACTGAGGAAGAAGATAAGCATTTCAGTAATACAGTAAAAAAATGCAAAAGATCTATTGACATGTGCCTTTTATAATCCATTTATGGAGGACAACATCAGGAAAATATGAAAGAACACAAAGACATGATTTCAATTTCAAACACTGACAGTGAACTTTAAAGTTTACAAATCCAAAAAGCTGGATGACCTCCTCAACATACAAAACAGGAAAACACCTCCCATTAGGCTGTCTTTTTCCAAAATCTCTAGAAATCATCTTGGCCTCCTTCAGCAGTGGAAAGCTTCCATCCATGTGCTTCATGCAGAAGATGTATGATTTTTGCATTTGTTTATCCAATTTTCCATGAGCTTAATCTGAATAGCTATCTAATTTATTCTCTGAGGATAGAGTAAAACAGCTTGTCTCTTTTCAGAAAATATGTGGACTGAATTATTTATTTCTAACTTCTTAAGAAGCTTATAAAATGCGGGATGAAAGGTCAGGATTAATTAAGGAAAATGGTGTGAATTTCAGCAGGAGAAATGTATGTTAATTGGCAGAAATCTGGTATAGCTATTACCTTATTGATATTCAGCGAAACTTGACTGGACTGAAAAGAAGAGCCTTATTTTTAACAAATTGTTTGTTGTGATAATGTCGATTTTAGTTCTGAGGTTCATACACTTTTTAGAATATTTTTCCTCCGGAGTGGCTCTCACTGACAGCGGTGTTTCCCTTCATTATCAGAGGCAATGGAAAGCCACTGAAAACACTAGCAGAACCATTAAGGCAGATGGCCTGGGTTGTAAAGAGAAAAGCAGGATTCAGGAAGTTGTAGCCATACCTCATAACTCCCCATGTTCGCTAAATAATGCAACTTTAATGGTAATACCTTTTACGCTAATGAGAATTCAGCGTGGCTTCCCATCCATTTAGAAGTAAGCATCTGTGCTGACTGCTGTTCATTGGGTTAAGCAAGTGGTCAAGACTGAGTATGGATCTGAGAATCATCAAACACGAGCTCTGCTTCTTGATTAGAGTCTTTACTTTCTCTTCTCTATGTGCACTTGTCCAGAGGGCATTCACACTTGAATGTATTACATTACTTCCTCAAACAACATATCTCAAATCAGCCTCATAATCTTCCTTGCAAAGATGAATTTTCTTTCTAGTTTCCCAACCATTCATCTTATTTTAACAAACTATTTTGCCAGGTATTGTCCCAGAGTTGGAGGAATAAAGAAAAATATGCAAGTGAACTCTCCCCAGGGAGATGACTATCGAATACAGGGAGATAAACATGTAGATAAATGCAATTCAATACAGTTTAACATGTTATATGATACCTGTTCTCCTGATAGCGAATAAGTCTCAGGAGAGCTGATGTTTTTATAAGGGGAAACCCCTTTTGCTAAGCTCTCATTCTCTCTTGCCTGCTGCCATTTAAGATGCACCTTTCACCTTCCACCATGACTGTGAGGTCTCCCTAGCCACGTAGAACTGTGAGTCCATTAAACCTCTTTTTCTTTACAAATTACTCAGTCTTGGATATGTCTTTATCAGCAGTGTGAAAATGAACTAATACATTATATGATATGATAGAAATGTCTAAGAAGGGTTTAACTCTTCCAGTCCTTCAGCCTCTGTATCCAATCTGTCACTTAATTTTGGTAATTCTTCCTTTAAGTGTCAGTTTCCTTTTACTAAAACAAATATAAGCTCTGTGAAAGCAGGAATGGTGCTTGAACACAATAGGCACTCTAAGTACTTATTGAATAAACTTGTTGATGCCAAAATAGTGGTTAGAACACTAGAGGTTCCAAGTAAATATTTGTTAAATGAATAAAAATGCACTCCTTCAATCAGAAATAAGAAGTAAGTTATCATTACCTATTGCTTAAATTATTGAAGAAACTGAGATCCTTAATCCCAGCTTTTCCCTTTGTCCATACCCAACAAGAAAATCACTAAGTGCATTGCCCCTAAGCAACTAGCATCTAATACAAGTATTGTCAAACTTTTTATGTAAAGACCCACATAGTAATTAATTTCAAAATAGTAACCCACATAATCTCTTTTGCTGCCAGTCAATTCAGTCTTATAATGTGAAAGTAGCTATAGCCAATATGTAAACAAATGAGTGAGCTAGATGTGTTCCAATAAAACTATTTACAAAGTCAGACAGTAGGTCTGATTGGGCTGTAGTTTGCTGACCCCTGGTTTAAAAGCTCTTCTGAGGTTCACAAGCCATTTCCATAAACTTTATTTTATTAGATGTGTATGGCAATATTATAATGGTTTTGTTTACTTGTTCAACAATCAGTAATTGATCTTATATGTGTAAAGGAATTGAGTTACATACTAGGAATAGGAAAGGAATAAGGAAAAATTCCTGTCCTAGTAGAATTCACAATTGAACATAAAGAGACAAACCTTTAAACAGGTAATTACTACACGGTGAGGTAAATACTATATTAAGAGTACATATAGAGTAACCATCACCTAAACAATGTACATTGTACCCATTAAGTAATTTCTCATCTGTTACTCCCCGCCCCACTCTCTCACTTTTTCAAGTCTCCAGGATCTATTATTCCACACTCTGTGTCCATGTGTGCACATTATTTATCTCCCACTTAAAAGTGAGAACATAGTATTTGATTTTCTGTTTCTAAGTTGTTTCACTTAAGATAATGGTCCCCAGTGCCACTCATGTTTCGACAAAAGACATGATTTTATTCTTTTTTGTGGCTGAATAGTATTCCAATAGTATTCAACTGTGCACATATATATACATATATATATATAAATATATATCTATCTATGTAGCTATATATTAACAGATATAGAATGTATATATCTAGATAGATAGATAGATACATGATGAAATACTAGTCAGCCGCAAAATGTGGCAATAGATAAATAATAAAATCTAGAGATGTATAGACACAGATATATGGATATTTGTATACCACGTTTTCTTTATCCAAACATCCATTGATGGACACTTAGGTTGATTCCATATCTTTGCCATTGTGACTAGTGCTGCTAGAAACATAATGATTGCAGGTATCTTTTCCTTTGGGTAGATACCCAATAGTGGAATTGCTGGATGGAATGATAGTTCTGTTTTTATTTGTTTGAGAAATCTCCATACTGTTTTTCATAGAGGCTGTATGAATTTGCCTTCACACTAATAGCGTATAAGTGTTCTCTTTCCTCCATATCCTCAGCCACATCTGCTATTTTTTGACTTTTTACTAATAGCCATTCTGGCTGGTGTAACATGATCTCTCATTGTGGTTTTCATTTGCCTTTATCTGATGATCAGTGATGTTCAGAATGTTTTTGTATGCTTCTTGGCCATTTGTATGTCTTCTTTTGAAAAAAAAAAGTATGTTCATGTCCTCCACCAACTTTTTAATGGAATTATTTGTTTCTTTTTGTTGAGTTGTTTATTTGTAGATTTTGGATAGCAGTCCCTTGTTGAATGGGTAGTTTAAAAATACTTTCTCCCAGCCAGGCGCAGTAAGTCATGCGTGTAATCCAAGCACTTTGGGAGGCCGAGGCGGGCCGAGGACAGGAGTTCCAGAACCACCTGACCAACATGGTGAAACCCTGTCTCTACTAAAAATATAAAACTTAGCCAGGTGTGGTGGTGGGTGCTTGTAATCCCAGCTACTCTGGAGGCTGAAGCAGGAGTCTCAGAAAAAAAAAAAAAAAAAAAAGAAGAAGAAGAAGAAGAAGAGGAAGAGAACACCTTAGAGTGCTCTAAACAGAATATACCATAGAAAATGTAAGATATATCAGATAGGACAATTTTACCAGGATTAGACTGTTGTTTATGAGAGTGGGTTAGAATGGGGGAGTTGATTTGTGTTGAGTGGTGATGATTTTGAATATCAATGATTACTTCATTGAATGTGATACAATGAGAAAATGGCAGCCATTAAAATTTTTGTTTGTTTTATATAAAAAGATATATTTTATAAATAACTATCTGAGCCAGTATATGAGACTGATAGAAAGATAAAGAAAATGGGAGTAGCTGCTCAACACTAAGGCATGGAGTTGTCCAGGCCTGAGTTTCTAAAGTTGGGCGGTGGATGTGAGAACATAAAGGAAGGAAGAGGTTGTTAGCTTGTGAGAATGCATGCAGCTATCTAGCCCTGAAGTTGTTAGTAAACACCAGCCACATCTGATCCTCAGATTGCTTTTGATGGACTGACAAACTGTCTTAAGCAATGATTTTTTAAAAAATCACTGCCAACAATAAATGTTGAGATAATTTGCATTTTAATGAATCAAATTTTGACTTGAAGGGAAAGATTGGAGCACTTGGTCCTGTATGGAAACCACTGGCAGTAGCTGAATGCAAGTTTTCACTTTAGAGGATAAAACATCAGGTCTGAGTGTTTCTCTACCACTGATGCACATCAGAAACTTCTGGGGATAGTTTCAAGTATGAAGCCTCACGTCAAGTCCCCAAGCAATTAAATCAAGATCTCTAAGGACAAGACCCAGGTGTGTAAGGCTGTTTGAGTCACTATAAAAAAAAATCTGAGGCTGGGTACTTTATAAAGAGTTCTAATTGGCTCATGATCATTCAGGCTGTGCAAGAATTGTGATACCAGCATCTGCTTCTGGTGAGGGCTTCAGGAAGCTTATGATAGTGGTAGAAGGTCAAAAGGGAGCAGGCACATCACACGGCAAGAATGGGAGCAAGAGAGAAGGTGGGGAGGTGCCATGATCTTTTAAACAAGCAGAACTCGCATGAACGCAGGGTAAGAACCCACTCATTATTATAGCTAAGCCATTTATGAGGGTCCTGCCCCAGTGACCCGAACACCTCCCACTAGGCCTCATCTTCAACACTGGGGATTATATTTAAACATGAGATTTGGAGGAAACAAACAGCCAAACCATGTTATTCCACCCCCGGGATCCAAACCTCACATTTGGATCCTGGATGTCCTTCTCACATTGCAAAAGCACAATCCTCCAAAGTCTTAACTGGTTCTAGCATTAGCTCAAAAGTACCAAGTACAAAATCCAAAGTCTCCTCTGAAACTCAAGTCAAATTCTTTCCATCTATTAGCCTGTAAAATAAAAAATAAGTTATTTACTTCTAAGCTACAATGATGATACAAGCATTGGGTAGACATTCCCATTCCAAAAGGGAGAAATCAGCCAAAAGAAAGGGTCTACAGGTGCCATGCAAGTCCAAAACCCAGCAGGACACATATCAAACCTTAAAGTTCCAAAATACCCTGGAATCCACAGCCCATATCCTGGGCACGCTGGAGCAAGAAGTGGGCTCCTACAGCCTTGGACAGCTCCGCCTCTATGGTTTCGTAGTGTATAACCCATGTAGCTGCTCTCACAGATTGGAGTTGAGTTCCTGTGGCTTTTCCAGCCTCAGGAATCAAGGTGCTGGTGGCTCTACCATTCTAAGGTCTGGAGGGTAATGGCTCCCTTCCCATAACTTCACTAAGAACTGTCCTGGTGAGAACTCTGTGTGGGTTAAAACTCCACATTTCCCCTCGGCGTTGCCCTAGTGAGTATCTCTGTGAGGGCTCTGCCCCTGCAGCAGACTTCTGCCTGGGCATCAGGCTTTTCCATACATCCTCTGAAAGCTAGGTGACAGCTTCCAAGTCTCCTTCATTCTTGCATTCTGCACATCTTCAGACTTAATACCATACGAAAGTCACCAAGGCTTATGGCTTGTGCCCTCCAGAGGTTTGGCCTGAGCTGCACCCTGAGCCCTTTTGAGTGGAGGTTGAAGCTGGAATAACCAGGATGTAGGGAGCAGTGTCCTGAGGATGAGCAGGGCAGTGGCTCCCTGGGCCTGGCCCCTGAAACCAACATGAGATTTGAAGGGGACAAACATCCAAATGGAATCATCAAGCATTCATAATGTTAAAGGTTCTGACAACTTCCTCTTCTAGGAAGGTGGAGTAGACATGCTTTTGTTCTATTCCATCTGCTATGTACAACCAAACTAACCAAACATAAGAAGATTCTAAAAGGTGGAGAGAAGGAGGTAGCGTGGCTAGGGACTTTGGGACCCAAGAAACAACACAATGGTGAGTTCCCTGGGTGTTTATGTTGCTTCACATTATCCCAGATTTAGGGCTGAGAAAGGTGGCAACCTGGAAACACCCTATTAAAATTCTTCTATCTTGAGCCTAAGGGCCAGGAAAAGGGTAACCCACCAAGAGAGTAAACCTTTAGATAGAACTTCTCTACTCCGTCAACATGATCTGGTGTAGGTGTGGCAGCACTTTCACCCATATTAGCAAAAGCCAAGTGGAAACCTATACCTCCACTTTTGTGAGACTATAATGAGACATCCCAACACCACCACCCGGGTGGTGTCAGAGAAAGTCAAGCAAAGGACTGAAACAGTTGTACTATGAGGTGGTAACATGTCTGCACCTACTCACATAGTATCAGTGGAGAAGATGTGTGAGGGCCTGTACTCCCACCTAGCAGTAACAAGATACCCTCATCTTCTCCACTAGGGTGATGTCAAAGAAGACCTAGTGGAGGCGCAGGACTTTCACCACGTTCAAGTGGTTATAAGGACATGCCATTCACATTGTTCACAGACATCGCAAGCAGACTTGGATCTTTCATCTCTGCGTAGCAGTAATGAGAAGCTCGTATAAATGGATGGTGAGTGGTGAACCTGAACTTCTGCCTCCACCTGCCAGTCACAAGGTGGTATTTCAGTTTCCCTTCCTGGGTAGTATCACGAAGAGTCAGCTATAATAGAAGTCATAAACAAGATTTAGACTTTCCTAACATAATATAAAAATGTAAAGATTTCAACAAAGAATTATTTATATCAAAAATACAGAAAATCCCATTTCATTTTATTTTGTAATATTAGTAATTTGTGTCTTTTTCTCCCTGTGAGAGGTTTGCTAACGTATTTTCTTTTTTAAAAAAATCAAATTTTTGTATTGATTTTATGAATTAGGTTCTGTCAATTTATTTAACATATTCACTTGTCTTTAATATATTCACTTGTCTTTCTTCTTTTTGCGTTGCATTTATTTTTCTCTTCTTTTTCTAGGTTCTCGAGGCAGGAGCTTAGATTATTTATTGGAGACTCTTCCTCTTTTCTAACATATACATTAATTGCTATATATTTCCCTCTCAGTACCCCTTAGCCATGTCCAACAAATTCTGTATTTTTGCTCTTCTTTGAAACTTCCTCCCTGACCCCTGGATTACTTAGAAGTGTGTTGTTTAGTTTCCACATGTTTTGATATCTTTCTTTCTTTCTGTTATTGATTTCCAGTTTGATTCCATTATGACCAGAGAACACAGTCTGCATGATTTCAAATTTTTAAATGCATTAAAGCTTGTTTTATATCCCAGCGTATGTTCTATCTTGGTATGTTTTCTTAGGATACCAGAAAATAATGTATATTCTGCTGTTATGGGTGCAACTACGTTATTTGGTACATTCAAATTTAGGATTTCTATTTCATATAATGATAAATGGGTCAATCCACTTAGAAGAAATAGAAATCCTAAATTTAAATGTACCAAATAACGTAGTTGCAAATGCATGAAGCAAAACTGATAGAACTGAAAGAAGAACTAAAAAATCCAAAATTATACTTGGAGACTTCAACATCCCTCACTTAACAGATGACAGAACAGGAAAAAAAGTCAGCAAGAACGTGGAACTCAATAACATCATAACCAACAGGATATAATATACGTTTTTAGGACACCCACCCACAACAGGCTCTCATTCTGTGACCCAGGTTGGAGTGCCATGGTTCTATGATAGCTCACTGTAGCCTTGAACTCCTGGGCTGGAGTGATCCTTTCACCTCAGCCTCCTGATACTGCCTGAGACTACAGGCTAGTATCACCACACTGGGCTATTTCTTTTTCTTCTTTTTTTGTAGAGACAGGGTCCTGGCTCACTAGTTGGCAACAGGGAGAAGCATGCAAGAACAGGGTTTGAAATGACATCAGAACCAAGGTATAGCTTGCTTATGCAATAGCAAAGCGAGGAGAACTAACAAGGTACTAAGCACCTACAAAATACCAGTCACTTGATAATTTTATTACACTTAATTTTCAAAAATTTCTCTATAATAAATATTCTCACTCTTATTTTATAGGTGAAGAATCTGAGAATGAGAGATGTTTTCCCAGTGATAGAGTGGGATAGAGTGATAGGTGATAGAGGCTGAATTTGAATTTAGATCTTGCTGACTCCCAAGTATACATTGTGGATGCTACACTTGGATTCAGGAACAAGGTATATGCTTCCTGCCACGGAATGAGTTCTGAATGTGCTTTATCCCATAGGTATGGTGGGATGCCCCCATCAGCTAGTAGTCTGAAAGAATGACACTAGTGCAAAAAATATAATTGAGACTATATTGACTTGGAGAAAAAGTAATTGCTGTCTTTGCCATTAAAAGTAATGGCAAAACCTTCAATCACTTTTGCACCAACATAATAGGTCAGCACATTGGAAGAGTTTGATATATTTTTATGAAAAGTTTTAATAAGCTTTATAATGTCTTTATTGAAGACCTAAGTACCACTGTAGTACAAAAAAAGGACAAAGTGATTGATTTATTCTCTGTTTTCTTGGCATTTTCTATGTACCTTTTTTTCAGCAAATGGTGCTGAGAAAATTGGATTGAGATTTGCAGAAGAATGAAACTAGACCCCCTAACTCTCACCATATGCAAAAATTAACTCAAGATAAATGAAAGACTTAAATATAAGATGTGAAACTATAAAAACACTAGAAGAAAACCTTGGGAAAACTCTTTTGGACATTGGCCTAGGCAACGAATTGGTGACTAAGAGCCCAAAACCACAAGGAACAAAAACAAAAATAGGCAAACGAGATTTTAACAAAGAAGTTTCTGCAGAGTCAAAGAAATAATCAACAGAATGAATGTACAACCTGCAGAATGGGAGAAAGAGCCCCACCCCTAGAGGGAGTCTTGCTCTATTGTACAAGCCGGAGTGCAGTGGTGCTACCTCGGCTCACTGCAACCTCCTGGGTTAAAGCAATTCTCTTGCCTCACCCTCCCGAGTAGCTGGGACTACAGTCGCGCGTCACCACGCTCAGCTAATTTTTGTATTTTTAGTAGAGACGGGGTTTCACCATGTTGGCCAGGGTAGTCTTGATCTCCTGACCTCGTGATCCGCCCACCTCAACCTCCCAAAGTGCTGGGATTACAGGTGTGAGCCACCATGCCGGCCATGTTCTCTTCTTTATCTTATCTTTTCAGTCATTCTACTTGAAATCATAGACTAAGTAACACCTTCTTATGGATGACTTCCTTGATGTCCCCAAAAAGAAGTGACATATTCCTGCCCTGGAACATAAAATGCATTTTATAAAAATTACTTAATGGTAGTTGTTTTTGCTTTTCATTATGCCTTACATCTCTTGAAAGCACAGGTTATGCTAGCAAAGCCAGAGAAATTTTAAACTCCTAGCAGACATGTTTCATATTAACACACAAATACGTACGTTTATATACAATAAGTATGTCCCTTAAGAGATTGCTGAGTTTTAGGCTTAATCTTCAACTTATGTACATGCACATATACAAACAAAAGTGTATATGTGAGTGTAAATATATATAATTATGTATATTTATATATATTTTACACACACACACACACATATTCCATCCTGAGTGGAAAACCAAATCCATTTGACAAATGCAAATAATGTCTTCTTATTTAACTAATTTTTCAAGATGTATCTTACTTTCTAAAGCCACATTATTTTGAAAGAAAAGCTGCTTTTCTTCTTGAAGAGACAGATTTATAAGTTTATATTCTAAAAAATTTTTCTCTATTTGATTTATCTGGCTACAAACTAGTTTGTTCTGGGGTTTCAGAACATCAGAAATTTTATTTTCCTTTTGGGCTAAAAGTTCATGAGGATGATAAGCATTCTATCTCTCTTATTGATTTTAAGATAAGCAGTCCAATTTACTATACTTTCTCCAAATAGTAATGCTATCACTTTAGGCATGGTGCCTTCTAATTGTTGAGAATACTGACCTTATTCAACATATTTTGGAGGATCATAAGAGGTTGTGAAACCATTTCATTATGAAAAATAGTTAAAATAACTTACCTACTTAGATTGAAGAATAGAAAACAAAAAAAATGCATTTATTCTGAATAAAATAATGGAGTATAAAGTAATAAAATCTGCATACAGTAGACTAGCCGAGTTCCACAGCCCAGTAGCTTAATGTTCTAAACACATATAACTTTCTTGCACTATTGTTAAATCACTGGCTTTTAGAAATCATAAGCTAAATTAAACACAGTAACATTTTTAAATTGTTCACAATGAATTTCTCTTAAAAATCAATTTTGTGTTTTTTTCAGTATGAAGGGGACCCGATAATCTAGCCCTACATTGCCTAATGAATTTTATTTATGCTTCCATTCTTGAATAAAACTACTTCCCTGGACACTTATTCAGGTGAATTGCCTTAACGTACCCTGAATTGATTAAGAAACTCATTGATACATTTGTTTAAAGATGATTTTTGCAAGGTACTGTGCTAGATAATGCAGATAATACAACACAATAATACTGAAATACAGGGTCTTAGAGACTGCTATAACAGATAAATCAGTGTGTTAAGAGAGGCATAAAGAAAGTATTTGGACTTCTTTTGACAACTTAAACCTCACTTTTGTTCTCACACAGTAATTATATAATTACAGAAAATAAACAAATAAATAAATGTATAACCATATGTGAAAACAGAAAAGGTTAGATAAATATATGAAACATCCCAGAAAGATATTTAAAGAATTGGGAAACTGCAAATGAAAGGGGCAACTGTGGAGAGCATTGCAAGTAAGCAAGGTGGCTGGATACAATATCAATATATAAAATAGTTTTTCTAGACAGCAGCAATAATTAAACATTTAAAAGGTAATAATATAGGCCAGGCGCGGTGGCTCAAGCCTGTAATCCCAGCACTTTGGGAGGCCGAGATGGGTGGATCACAAGGTCAGGAGATCAAGACCAGCCTGGCTAACACGGTGAAACCCTGTCTCTACTAAAAAATACAAAAAAAACTAGCTGGGCGAGGTGGCGGGCACCTGTAGTCCCAGCTACTCGGGAGGCTGAGGCAGGAGAATGGCGTAAACCCGGGAGGTGGCGCTTGCAGTGAGCCAAGATCACGCCACTGCACTCCAGCCTGGGCACAGAGCAAGACTCTGTCTCAAAAAAAAAAGTATAAAAATTAGCTGAGCATGGTGGTGGGGGCCTGTAAGCCCAGCTACTCAGGAGGCTGAGGTAGAAGAATCACTTGAACCTGGGAGGCGGAGGCTGCAGTAAGCCAAGATCACACCACCGCACTCCAGCCTGGGAGACAAAGTGAGATTCCATCTCAAAAAAAAAAAATCTAATATGATTAATTAGTGGGATTTAGGTCTATCATTTTATTATTTGTCTTATGTTCATTCCTTCTAAAATTTCCTCCTTTTCTGCTTTTTTGGGATTATTTGAACATTTTTAGCATTCTATTTTAGTTTATCTGTTGGATTTTTATCTATACCTCTTTGGTTATTTTTCTAGTGGTTGCTTTTGGGATTATAATACACATTCTTGGCCAAGCATGATGGCTCATGCTTGTAATCCCAGCACGTTGGGAGGCTGAGGCAGGTGGATCACAAGGTCAGGAGATCGAGACCAGCCTGGCTAACATGGTGAAACCCCGTCTCTACTAAAAATACCAAAAATTAGCTGGGCATGGTGGCGGGCGTCTGTAGTCCCAGCTACTTGGGAGATTGGGGCAGGAGAATGGCGTAAACCTGGGAGGTAGAGCTTGCAGTGAGCCGAGATTGTGCCTCTGCACTCCAGCTTGGGCAACAGAGCAAGACTCCATTTAAAAAAAAAATACACATTTTTAATTTGTAATAGTCTTCTTTAATATTGTACCGCTTCATATAAAACGTAGAAAGCTTCCAGTATCATAGGTTCATTTTTTGGTACAGTTGAGTGTATTCCATCTACAGAGTCAAAACCTCACAGTTCAATGTTATAATTTTTGCTTTATACTGACATATATATTTTAAATTAAGAGGAAAGTTGTCTTTAAAATTTAATCTACTATTTACCATTTCTGATGCTTTTATTCTTTCCTGATGATCAAATTTCCATCTGGGATCATTTTCCTTCAGCCTGAAAATTTTCTTCAGCAATTCTTT
>NW_012118488.1:8129494-8140227 GCF_000951035.1 Colobus angolensis palliatus
AAAAAAAAAAAAAAAAAGGTAATAATATAATAATAAGTATCATATTTGCAGAAGCATCAAGACATTTTGAAACAGTAAAATATCTAGGAAGAAACATAACAAAACGGACAAGAAATTTAAGGAAAAACTATAAAACTCTACTGTTATTGTTATTATTATTATCATTATTATTGTTATTGTTGGAGACAGGGTCTCACTCTGTTGTTCAGGCTGGAATGCAGTGGTGCGATCACATCTCACTGCAGCCTCAATTTTCTGGGCTCAAATAATCCTCTCACCACAGCCTCCTGAGTAGCTGGAACTACAGACATGTGGCGCCACACCTGGGTAATTGTTTAGCTTTTTGTAGAGAGAGGGTCTCACTGTGTTGCCCAGTCTCGTCTCAAACTCTTGGCCTGAAGCAATACTCCCACCTCAGCCTCCCAAAGTGCTGGGATTACAGGTGTGAGCCATGGCACTCCACCTATAAAACACTATTTAGGGGCACACAAGGGAGACGTGCCTAAATAGACAAGTTTATATTTGTATATGAGAAAATGTACTATTATAAAAATATCTTTTCTACCAAATTAATCAGTAAATTAATTGCAATCTCCATTACATTTCCAGCAGAATTTCTTACAGAATTTGACAAGCTAGTTATAAATTTCATATTGAAGAACAAGTGTGCAAAAATAGCCAGAACAATTTTGTAATGGAAGAACAAAGAGGAGAAACTTCTTCCTTACCCCAGGTTTGATACATTTTTATGAGGCATAGTAATTTCAACAGTAATAATACGAATTCAGAAGTAGTCATACAGATCAGTGGTACAGAAGAATAGATCCAGAATCAGATCTGAGAATATATGAGAATTTAGCATTTGGTAAGCATAACCTTTTCAATCAATAGGGAAAAGGCAAACATTTCAAAAGTATCGGGACAAATGACTAAACACATGTGCAAAAATATCCCTAAAATATCTTTCTATTCCCTAATGTGCTCTCCAACCTGGGCAAAAAGAGCAAAACATCAATCGATCAAACAAATAGATTCAGTGAAGTTTCAGGAAGTGAAATCAATGTACAAAAATCAATTGCTTTCCTATACACCAACAGTATCCAAGCTGAGATCCAAATCAAGAATGCAATCCCATTTACAATTGCCAAAATAAAATAAAATACCTAGGAATACAGCTAACCAAGGAGGTGAAAGATCTCTTAAATTAGAATTAAAAAAAAAAAAGACATCAGAGATGACACAAACAAATGGTAAAGCATTTCATGCTCATGGATAGGAAGGATAAATATTGTCACAATGGCCATACTTTCCCAAAGATATTAATGGATTCAATGCTTTTCCTATCAAACTACAAATAACATTCTTCACAGAATTAGAAAAAATTATTTTAAAATTCATATGGAACCAAAAAAAAGAGCCAGCATAGCTAAGATAATCCTAAACAAAAATAACAAAGCTGAAGGCATCACTGTTACCTGACATCAAACTATATGACAATGCTACAGTAACACAAACAGTATGGTACTAATACAAAATCAGACACATAGACCAGTGGAACAGAATAGAGAGTCCGAAAACAATACCATACAGCTATAACCATCTGATCATTGCCAAAGTAGACAAAAATAAGCAATGGGGAAAGGATTCTCTAGTCAATAAATGGTTCTGGGATAACTGGCTAGCCATATGCAGAAGACTGACATGATCGCTTCCTTACACCATATGTAAAAATCAACTCAAGATAAATGAAATACTTAAATGTGAAATCTAAAACTGTAAAAACCCTGGAAGACAACCTAGGAAATACCATTCTGAACACTGAACCTGCCAAAGATTTCATGATGTATACACCCAAATCAGTTGCAACAAAACCAAAAATTGACAAAAGGAACCTATGAAACTAAAGAGCTTCTGTACAGCAAAAGAAACTATCAACAGAGTAAACAGACAACTTACACAATGGGAGAAACTATTTTCAACGTATGCATCCAACAGTGGTTTAATATCCAACATCTATAAAAAACTTAAACAAATTTACAAGCGAAATATAAACAATCCCATTAAAAAATGGGCAAAGAATATGAACAGACATTTTTCAAAAGAAGACATACCTGCAGCCAACAGAAATGATAGATGTTCGACATCATTCATCATTAGGGAAACACAAACCAAAACCATAAGATACCAACTTGCACCATTCAGAATGGTTATTATTAAAAATCAAAAAATAACTGTATTAGTCAGTGTGCCCTAATGGGACAGAACTAATAGAATATTATTAGTATTCTATTATATATATATATCTCATACATAGAAGTTAAATAAGTAAATAAGTATATATCATATATGATAAATATATATCATATATTTACATATTTAAATAAAGGGGAGTTTATTAAGTATTAACTTACAGGATCACAAGATCACACAACAGGCTGTCTGCAAGCTTGAGGGGCAAGGAGAGTCAGTCCAAGTCTCAAAACTGAAGAACTTGGAGTCCAATGTTTGAGGGCAGGAAGCATCCAGCACCGGAGAAAAAGGTAGCCTGGGAGGCTAGGCCAGTCTCTCCTTTTCACGTTTTTCTGCCTACTTTATATTCACAGGCAGCTGATTAAATTGTGCCCATCAGATTAAGGGTGAGTTGGCCTTCCCTAGCCCACTGACTCAAATATTAATCTCCTTCGGCAACAGCCTGACAGACACACTCAGAATCAATACGTATTTGCACCCTTCAATTCAATCAAGTTGATACTCAGTATTAACCATCACAATAAAAGATGCTGGCAAAGTTGTAGAGAAAAGGGAACACTTAAACGCTGCTGGTGGAAATATAAATTAGTTCAGTCAATTTGGAAAGCAGTGTGGTGGTTCCTCAAAGAACTTAACACACAACTACTGGCCAGGCATGGTGGCTTACACCGGTAATCCCAGCACTTTGGGAGACTGAGGCAGGTGGATCACCTGAGGTCAGGAGTTTGAGACTAGCCTGGCCAACATGGTGAAACCCTGTCTCTACTAAAAATACAAAAATTAACCATGTGTGGTGGCGGGTGCCTGTGATCTCAGTCACTTGGGAGGCTGAGGTGGGAGAATCACTTGAACCCAGGAGGCAGAGGTTGCAATGAGCCAAGTATCACTGCACTCTAGCTTGGGCAACAGAGCAAAATTTCATCTCAAAAAACAAAACAAACAAACAAACAAACAAACAAACAAAAAACAGGATTACCATTTGACCCAGTAATCCCATTATTGGGTGTATATCCAAGGAATATAAATCATTCTACCATAAAGACATATGAACACATATATTTATTGCAGTACTATTCACAATAGCAAAGGTATGGAATCAACCTAAATCAATGGTAGGCTGAATTAAGAAAATATGGTACATATATACCATGCAATACTATGCAGCCATAAAAATGAAAGAGATCATGTTCTTCGCAGCAACATGAATGGAGCTGGAGGTCATTATCCTAAGTAAACCAATGCAGGAACAAAAAACTGAATACCACACATTCTTACATATACTGGGAGGTAAACAATGGGAACACATGGACACAAAAAGAGAAACAACGGACACTGGAGCCTATTTTAGGCAGGAGGATGGCAGGAGAAAGGAGATTTTAAAAACTACCTATCAGGTGCTATGCTTATTACCTGGAGGATGAAATAATCTGTATATCAAACCCCTATGACATGCAGTTTGTTTGGACGAACGGAGGCAAGATGGTGCACTTCCGGGTTCTTCATCCCCCCTCCCAACTTTTCCCGCACGGGCGAAGATGCAGCCGGCGACCCGGGAAGGCGCAGACCAACTGGGCATGCACCAGGTGACGTCAATCTGAAGAGACCAAGATTTACCTGGTCGCACCTGCGGAACGCCCCTGACACGCCCGTGCCCCGCCTATTGCCCTCCCACTCCCTAGAAAAGCCGCTCTTGGCCCAGGTCCCACGCGGTCTTCCTTCAGCCCCACTGAAGTCGGGATGCAGAAACCCCGCCCGAGAGCCCCACGAGGGGGGGACTCTGTCGGCCTTCTTTGCCGGAGGCCGACAGACTTCTTCCCCACACCTTAGGTTACCAAAATAAACTTGCAGTTTTGCTCCTACACTTGCCTACCTGCTGGTTCTTTTGTGCTCGCTCGGCTGGTCTTAGAAAAACAAATCACAGTTTACCTATATAACAAACATGCACATGTGTGCCTGAACCTAAAATAAAAGTTAAAATGTATACTGTTAGAGAAACTTGGCAAATATTGTTAGAAGAATTGAAAGTAAAAAAATCTGAAGGTCAAAAGTGCACAGAAATGCAGTAAAAGCAGTAATTCTAACATAAAGAGAGTTCTGATAATAACAGATTATATGACCATAGTTTACATGTATTGATTTTTGGCTCATGGTTAAAGGTATAAGTTTCAGGCAAATAACTCATCAGAAAGTGTTTGATTGTTTCAAGATTTTCAGTAATTTTCCACAGGTGGTGGCTTTGTTGTTCTTCCTTAGGCATATATGACAATGTCTGGAGACATTTTAGTTTGCCTCAGCTGGACAAGGCATGCTGTTCCAATCAAATACAATGCTCAGAACAACTCTCCGCTCCAAACAAAGAATTATCCAGCTCAAAATATTAATAGGGTAAGGCCGAAAAACCCTGTGCTGGACTCATCTGATCTCGTCATGGATGAATATTTTTATTACAAAGTGATGCATATTTTTTGTAATTTTAAAGGTGTAGATTAAATACTTATTCAAGGACCACAAACTCTGGCATCAGGTCAGCCTACCCGTGGGCCCAGGCGCAAAACCCACATGCTAAAGGTCCCTACTAGCTAGTCCATCAAAAGTATCTGGCCAGGATGATAGGTGAAGGGCTTTCCATGTCAAAGCCAGTCTGTAAAGACTAGAAGAGTTGAGTATTTCTTCAAGTGCAGAGACATGAATGCAAGTTTACAAGAATCACGAAGAACCAGAGAAACATGATACCAGCAAAGGAAAAAACAAAGCTCCAGTAATCCATCCTAAAGAAATGGAGATGTAACCATTGCCCAGTATTGTACCTCAAGAAACAAGAAAAAAAGGACAGCCTTAATTTAGAGGATGGAAGGAAATAATTAATATTAGAGAAGGAATAAACAAAATAGAGATTTTATTAAATAATAAAAAATAAATTTTAGGGTTGGTTTTGTGAAAAGATATAAAATGTAAAAACTCTTACCTAGACTAATTTAAAAAAGAAGAGAGAAGATTCAAATAAAATCAGAAATGGAGGAGGCAATGTTACAATCAATGCCACAATTTTTTTAAACAAAGAGATTTTAAGAGACTATTATGAACAATCATACAGCAACAGGACAACCTAGAAGAATTGAATACATTCTTAGAAACATACACTCGACTGAGTCAAGTAGAAATCAAAAGGCCGAGCATATTAATAACAAATTATATTGACTTGGTAATTAAAAAAGAAAAGCACATGAATTAATGACTTCATAGATAAATTGTACCAAACATTTAAAAAGTATTACCAATCCTTCTTAAACTCTTCTGAAAAATAGAAGAGGGAACAGCTCTGAACTCTATTTATAAGGCCAGCATCACCTTGATACTAACAGACAGAAACCACAAGAAACAACAACTGAAGGTCAATATCCCTGGTGAATCTGATTGCAAAACTTTTCATCAAAATATTAGTAAACCAAGTTCAACAGCATACTAAAAGGATCATACACCATGACCAAGTGGGATTTACCCCAGTGAGAAGGGATAGTTCAACACATACAAATCAAATGTTATCATATACTCCAGAAACAGAATGAAGAATAAAAAATCAAAAGGTCTTTTTTGTAGATGACGAAAAGTCATTTGACAAACTTCAACACCCTTCCATGATAAAAACTCTTGGGTGTAGAAAGAACTTAGCACAATGAAAGCCAAACAGGCATACCTATAAGAAATTGCAGGTGTAGTTTCAGACCACTGCAATAAAGGAAATATCACAATATAATGAGTCACGCCAGTTTTTGTCTATTTTTCATTTCATATAAAAGTTATGCTTACACAATATTATAGCCTATTACGTGTGCAATAGCATTATGTCTAAAAAAGTGCATTGCTTAATTAAAAAATACTTTCTTGCCTACAAATGCTAATGATCATCTGAACCTTCAGTGAGTTGTAATCTTTTTCCTGGTAGAGGATTTGCCTTCTTGTTGATGGCTAATGACTGATCAGGGTTGTGATAGCTGAAGGTAGAGATGGATGCGGACATTTCTTAAAATGAGACAACAATAAAGTTTGCCACATAAATTTGCCCTACCTTTCATTAAAGATTTCTCTGTAGCGTGCAATGTGTTTGAAAGCATTTAACCCAGAACAGAGCTCTTTCAAAATTGAAGTCAGTTCTCTCAAGCTTTGTCATTGCTTTATCAATTAAGTTTACATAATATTCTAAATGCTTTCTTGTCATTTCTGCATCGTTCACAATATCTTGACCAGGAGTATATTGCATCTCAAGAAACAGCTTTCTTTGCTTATTCATAAGAGACAATTTCTCATCTGTTTAACTTTTATTATAAGATTGTAACATTCATTCACATTTTCAGGCTCCACTTCACTTCTAATTCTTATTTCTCTTGCAATTTCTACCATATCTGCAGTTATTTCCTTTACTGAAGTCTTGAACCTATTAAAATTATCCATGAAGATCAGAATTAACTTCTTCCAGAATCCCTCGGATATTGATATTTTGACTTACTTTCAAAAAGCATGAAGATTCTTAATGGTATCTAGAATGTAGAATCATTTCTAGAAGCTTCTCAATTTAGTTTGCTCAGATCCATCAAAAGTATCACTATCTATAGCAGCTATAGACTTATAAAATGTACTTCTCAAGTAAAAAAACTTGAAAGTGAGAATTACTCCTTAACCTATGAACTGAAGAATGGATGTTGTGATAGCAGGTATAAAAAGAACATTAACCTCTTTGTACATATCTATCATAGCTCTTGGGTGACCAGCTGTATTGACAATGAGCAGTAATATTTTGAAAAGAATCTTCTTTCTCAGTTGTAGGTCTCAAGTGTAGGCTTAAAATATTCTGTAAACCATGCAGTAAACAGGCTTTGTTTTTCCATTTATAGAGCCCAGGCAGAGTAGATTCTTCACAATTCTTAAGGGCTCTAGGATTTTTAGAATGTTAAATGATCATCGGCTTCAAATTAAAGTCACCAACTGCATTAGCCTTTAACAAGGTAGTCTTTGTTCTTTGAAGTTTTGAAATCAAGATATGACTTCTCTTTAGTTATGAAAATCCTAGATTGCATTTTATTCCAATACGAGGCCGTTTCATCTACATTCAAAATATTTTTCTTGATATAGCCACCTTCATCAGTAATCTTGGCTGGAACTTCCGGATAACTTATAATTTCTCCATCAGCACTTACTGCTTTTCTTTGTACTTTCATATTATCCTGATGGCTTCTTTCCCTTAAACCTCGTGAACCAACCTCTGCTTTCTTCATTTTTTCTTCCTTCAGATTCCTTACCTCTCTTCACCTTCATATAAGTGAAGAGAGGTAGAGCTTTACCCTTGAATTGTCTTTGGCTTAAAGGGAAGGTTGTGGCTGGTTTAGTCTTCTATCCTAACTGCTCAAACTTTAGCCATATCAGCAATAGGTCTTGTGTTAGGCCATTCTTATGTTGGTATAAAAAAATATCTGCGACTGGGTAATTTACAAAGAAAAGATGTTTAATTTGCTCATGGTTCTTTTTGAGACGGAGTCTCGCTCTCTCGCCCAGGCTGGAGTGCAGTGGCCGGACCTGAGCTCACTGCAAGCTCCACCTCCCTGGTTTACGCCATTCTCCTGCCTCAGCCTCCCAAGCAGCTGAGACTACAGGCGCCCGCCACCTCGCCCAGTAGTTTTTTGTAGTTTTTAGTAGAGACGGGGTTTCACCGGGTTAGCAGGATGGTCTCGATCTCCTGACCTCGTGATCCACCCGTCTCGGCCTCCCAAAGTGCTGGGATTACAGGCTTGAGCCACCGCGCCCGGCCGTTTGCTCATGGTTCTTTTGGCTTTACAGGAAACAGGATGCTGGCATCTTCTTGGCTTCTGGGGAGACCTCAAGAAACTTACAATCATGACAGGAGCTGAAGTGGGAGCAGGCATGTCACATGACCAGAACTGGAGAAAAAGAGAGAGTCAGGAGAGGGGGGAGGTGCCAAATACTTTAAAATAACTCAAACTCGTAAGAATTCACTCACCCATCACTTAGGGGATGGCACCAAGCCACTCACAAAGAATACACCCCTCTGATCCAAATACCTCCCGCCATGTCCTAACCTACAACACTGGGAACCACACCTCAATATGAGATCTGGTGGAAACACAGATCCAAATCATATTGAATCTATCTCACTTTCTTATCATTTGTGTGTTCACTGGAGTAGCACTTCTAATTTCCTTCAAGAACTCTTCCTTCATATTCACAAATTGGCTAATTATTTGGGGTAAGAGGCCTAGATTTCATCATATGTTGGCTTTTGATATACCTTTCTCACTAAGCTTACTCATTTCTAGCTTTTGATTCAAAGTGAGGGACATGTAACTCTTCCTTTCACTTGAGCACTTAGAGGCCATTGTGGGATTATTAATTGACCTAATTTGAACATTGCTTTGTCTCAGGGAATAATAGTGAGACCCAAAGAGAGAAAGAGAGATGGGAATTGCTGGTCAGAGGAGCAGTCATAACACTCATAACATTTATGGATTAAGTTCACTGTTTTAAATGGGCCTGGTTCATGGCATCCCAAAGTAATTACAATAGTAGCATCAAAAATCATTAATCACAGACCTCCATAACCGATATAATAATACTGGAAAAGTTGAAAATATTGTGATAATTATCAAAATATGACACAGAGATTTGAAGTGAGTACATCACGTTAGAAAATGGTACTAATGAATTCGTTCAATACAGCGTTGACACAAATCTTCAATTTGTAAAAATAACACAATGTCTTTGAAGTGCGATAAAATGAAATGCCATAAAATGAAGTATTCTTGTACATAGAAAGCCCACAGCTAACATTACCTCAGTGGTGAAAAACTAAAGCTTTTCTTCTGAGACCTAGAATGAAGAAAGAATGTCCACTCTCACCATTTCTATTCAAACTAGTATTGGAAATTCCTTACAGAGCAATTAGGCAAGAAAATTTTTAAAATGCAATCAAATCAGAAAAGAAAATATGAATTACCTTTCTTTGTAGATGATGTAATTGTTATGTAGAAAATCCTAAATACTACACACACACACACGCGCGCACACACACACACAACCTCTTAGAACTAATAAATTCAGCAAAGTTGGAAAATAAAAATCAAATATAAAAATAAGTTACATTTCTATGTACTATGACTATCTGAAAAGGAAATTAAGAAAACTCTCACATTTACAACTTAACCAAGGATGTGAGATTGGTGCACTAAAAGCTACAAACACTGATGGAACAAATTAAAGCAGACATAAATAAACGAAACAATAGCCCACGTTCATGGAATGGAAAAATTCATACTGTTGAAAGTTTATGCTATTCAAAATGATGTAAAGATTCAATGCAATCCCTATCAAAATCCAAAAGGCATTTTTTACAGAAATAGAAAAGCAATTTTAAAATTTATAGGGAACAATGAAAGATCCCAAGTAGCCAAAGCAATTTTGAGGAAGAAGAATAAACCTGGAAGCATCACACTTTTTGATTTCAAAATATATTACAAAACTATAGTGATCAAAACAGTATGGTGCTGATAAGAAAAAGCACATACATAAACCAATGGAACAGAACAGAGTTCCCAGAAATAAACTAACACATTCAGGTTGAGTATCCTTAACTGAAAAATCTGAAATCCAAAATGCTACAAGGTTTGAAATCTCTTGAAAGCTGACCTAATGCTCAAAGGAAGTGTTAATTGGAGCATTTTGGATTTTGGATTTTGAGATTAGAAATGTTCAACTGGAAAGTATAGTGTAAATATTCCAAAATTTTAAAAAGTCTGAAATTGGTCCCAAGCATTTTGAACAAAAAATACTCCACCTGTGTATAATAAACTGATCTTCAAAAAGGATGCCAAGAATATACAATGGGAAAAGGATAACCTTTTCAATAAATGATGTTGGGGAAACTGGATATCCACATAAAAAGGAAGGTGATTGGACCTAATGACAGACAGAAATATACTCAAAATAAATTTAAGAGTTAAACCTAAGACCCGAAACCATAAAACTTTCTGAAGAGAAAACAGTGTAAAAGCATCTTGATATTGGCCTTAGCAATGATTTCTTGGATATGACACCAACATACAGGCAATGAAAGCAAATATAGACAAGTGGGATTGCATCAAACTAAAAAGTTTCTGCATGGAGAAGGAAAAAAATCAGCAAAATGAAAGGGCTACCTAAGTAATGGGAAAAAAAATGTGTAAACCATGTATCTGCTAAAGGATTAATTTCCAGAATAAGTAATTCCTACAACTTAATAGCAAAACAAACAAAAAACATAATTTAATTAGAAAATGGGCAAAAATTTTCTCCCTTTCTGTAGGTTGCCTGTTCACTCTGATGGTAGTATCTTTTGCTGTGCAGAAGCTCTTTAGTTTAATCATATCCCATTTGTCAATTTTGGCTTTTGCTGCCGTTGCTTTTGGTGTTTTAGACATGAAGTCCTTGCCCATGCCTAT
>NW_012118488.1:8140787-8143601 GCF_000951035.1 Colobus angolensis palliatus
AACAACAAAAAAGTTTATATTTGCAAAAATTTTAATAGGATAAAAAAAAAAGAAAATGGGCAAAGGAATTGAATAGACATTTCTCCAAACAATACATACCAATGGCCAACAGGCATATGAAATGGTGCCACTAATTATTGGAGAAATGATAATCATAATTACTTTAAGATGTCACCTTACAACTGTTAGGATGGCTATTATCTAAATAAAAAAGATAACAGCCGGGTGCGGTGGCTCATGCCTGTAATCCCAGCACTTTTGGAGGCTGAGGCTGGCAGATCACGAGGTCTGGAGATCGAGGCCATCCTGGCTAACACAGTGAAATCCCGTCTCTACTGAAAATCCAAAAAAAAAAAAAAAATTAGCCGGGCGAGGTGGCAGGCGCCTGTAGTCCCAGCTACTTGGGAGGCTGAGGGAGCAGAATGGTGTGAACCTGGGAGGCGGGGCTTGCAGTGAGCAGAGATCATGCCACTGCACTCCAGCCTGGGTGACAGAGCGAGACTCTGTCTCAAAAAAAAATAAAAAATAATAAAAATAAAAATAAATAACAAATGTTTGCAAGGATGTGGAAAAAAAGAAACCTATGTATACTTTTGATGAGAATGAAAATTGGTGCAGCAATTGAGAATCTATATGTGGTTCTTCAAAAAATTAAATATAGAACTGCCATATGAACCAGCAGCTTCTCTTCTGGGTATATGGTAGTGGCTTCCCTCCTGTTATTCATGGAGGATACTTTTCAAGACCTCCAGCGGATGCCTGAAAGCATTGATAGTACCAAATCCAATGTATACTATATTTTTTCCTATACATACATGTCAATGATAAAATTTAATTTATAAGTTAGGTACCATATGAGATTTAAAATAATAGAAAATAATAAAATAGAAAAGTTATAACAATATGTCAGCATCACTACTCTTGCAGTTTGGGGATATTATTTATTATTAGGTAAAATGAAGTTTACTTAAGCAAAATTATTGTGATACCACCACAGTGGATCTGATAGTTGCAATATCTACGAAGTGATTAAGGGGTTGGGGACATCTACAGTGTGGGTATGCTGGACAAAGGGGTGATGCATTCTTGTGGGGAATGAAGAGGGATAATGTGAGATTTAATCACATTTCTCAAAATGTTGCACAATTTAAAACTTAGGAATTGTTTACTTCTGGAATTTTTCATTTAATAATTTTGGACCATGTTTTTTACAGGTATCTGAAAACCTGCAAAGCAAAACCATGGATAGAAGGGAACTACTGTACATCCAAAGAAATTGAAATCAGGATCTTGAAGAGATATCTGCACGTCCATGTTTATTGCTGCATTGTTTAAAATAGAGAAGACACAAAAGCAGCAAAATGTCCATCAAAGGATGAACTGATATATAATCAATGCATACAACGGAATATTATTCAGCCTTATAAGAAAGGAAATCCTGCCAGTGGCAACAACATGGATGAACCTTGGGGACATTATACTCAGTGAAATAAACACTACACGATGTCACACATATAGGAAACCCCAAGTAGTCAACTCATAGAAACAGACAACAGAATGGTATTTGCTGGTGTCTTCGGGAGGAAAGGTGGGAAGGCATTAGTCAAAGGCTACAAAGTTATGGTTTTACAAGATTAGTAAGTTCTTCGGATCAACAATATGGTACAATGCCTGTCATTCCAATTACTGTATTATATCCTTTAAAATTTGCCAAAGTCCTGACATGGTAGCTCATCCCTGTAATCCCAGCACTCTGGGAGGCCAAGGCAAGAGGATCACTTGAAGCCAGGAGTTTGAAAACAGCTTGTGCAATATAGTGAGACCCTGTCTCTACAAAAAATAAAAAAATAAAAAAATTAGCCATTCAGTACATGCACCTGTTGCTCTAACTACTCAGACAGCTCAGGCTAGAGTCCAGGAGCTCAAGGTTGCGATGAGCTATCATGGTGCCACTGCACTCAAGTCTGAGAGACAGAGCAAGATCTTGTCACAAAAAAATGTGTGAAGAGGGTAAATCTTATGTTAAATGTTCTTATCCCAATAATAATATAATAATAAACAGGGTAAAATGAAACTTTGGGAAGCGATGGATAAGTTTAGGGCATAGATTGTGTTGATTATTGTATGAGTGTGTACATATCTCCAAACTCATCAAGTTGCATATGTTAAATATGTACATATGTACAAATATTTACATATCTAACATATGTAAAATTTACATATTTATTTACATATATACACATATTAACATATGCAAATTTTACATATTTAACATAATTTGATATATTTAAATTGTACATAAATCATACTTCAATAGAGTGGTTTAAAAGCACAAATTTATATTCATATTCATAGTTCATCTATAAGTCTGTAATCAACCAAAACAAACATTTAATAGCATAGCTAAAAATCTGGAAGGAAGTAAACAGGAACGGTTTCTGGGAAGGAGCAAATTGCCATCAAACCCATGAACTTTGCTCTGCAGAACTTCTATAGAAAAATACTCACATCCTCCTTCAAGCAAATTAGAAAACTAGACAGTAGAAAGGATGTAGTAGGATAAGCCAGGAGCCACAAAGGAATTTATGCTGAAGAAATATCATAAAGGCACAGTGCCTTAGAGTATTTCAGTATAAAGACAAAAATAAGAACCATTCATTAGGCCCTGTAGATATTATTGTATCTTAATATAGCACAGCAGAAGTAATATTATGTAAACTACATGAGTTTTTCATATAGATGATTTATCTCCCTTTGGTTATCATTTCTAAATTTATCATTTAAAAATCTGAGATTTCGTTTCTTTTTTTTTTT
>NW_012118488.1:8144230-8181507 GCF_000951035.1 Colobus angolensis palliatus
AAAATGTGGCACATATACACCATGGAATACTATGCAGCCATAAAAAAGGATGAGTTTGCATCGTTTGTTGGGACATGGAGGCAGCTCGTTTCAAGTCATTTTCAAATGTTTAAATCTCTTCAATGTCTTCTTAAATAAAATGTAGGGAATTTAATTAGCTTTCTTCTCTCTATATATACAAACATTATAATCTCTGAATACCCTCACCCACATATAATATATAGCACACACATATATAACAAGATTATTCCTTTATAATTATATTAACATATAAGTACATGCTGAAAGACTGGTTAAAATCTAATAAATCATAGACAAATTTTTAACAGTTTAAATCATTTATGAATTTACTATGAATTTGGCAAGTATATAATTGTGAGTTATACTGCCTTCTGAAAACATAAAATAATGATGATAGAGACATATGAGGAGTTGACCAAGTTTGAATTGCTCAACAATTGTTGATACCTCCCAGATGACACTGCCTAACTTCAATCATTAAATATTGACACTTGCTTTTCCTTGGTAACTTACAAGTATCATTTAAAAGAAAAGCATTAAACACGAGTCTACATATGACAATTAGCCTTTAGAGACAGTGAATAATACGGTTCAGTCTTCTTTAACTAGTAATTTCTCAATGCCAATATTAGTTTTACTCAAGTTATGGAAATTTATTCCTAGAATTTTGTTCCAATTGTCCTGAAGAGAACATTTTAAATGATAGTTGGGGCAGATTATCTCCCATTCGTATCCTATTCAGAAGAAGAGATTTAGTAAAGAGTGAGAATCAGATTAGTTAATTATTCAGCAAACACAGATTAAACACATTAAATATTTTTGAGTTGGGCAGTGATCCCTATACACTTGAGAATCTCACAAGGAAAGAAAATGTCACAGCTTCTTCTTGTTAAGTTATTTATAAAATATGCAAAAGCAGCAAAAGAAAAAAAAAACAAAAAAACAAAAGTAAAAAGAATGAAAAAGAAAAAGAAACTCCAAAGCTCTCACAGAAGCCCTTCAATTCATAGACAGGTGCATAAACATACATGCATGTGCTCGCACACAAAGTTCCTCAGATCAGGATTTCTGGAGATGTCCTATTATCAGGAGACTCTCTGCACTGTTGCCTGCCAATAATTCTAGCACAGCATATCAGGCTATAATGACAAAACTATTCATTAGCTAGTGGGTGGCTAAGTTAATTGATTTGGGAGGCAGTGCGGTGTAGCCAGAGAAGATCAACCTTTGGAGTCAGACATCTCTTCATCTGTAATCATCGTAACTGGACTGTCTATAATTCCTTTTACATTTTGGAACCTCAGTTTCACCAACTCCAAATATCAGCTTGAACATCACTCCTTCTAAAGTTACAGATTGAAGTGTCCTCAGGAGTAATTTTCTATTTTTCTTTCCCCTACATGTTGGTATTGTTAAAAGGTTGACTCAAACACAGAAATGAACTCTCTCTCCATAACTAAGTAGCAAAGTCACTAGTCAGGAAAGAAGCTAGTCGTTCATCATTAGTCTAAGCTATTCTAATCATAATAGTAATAAAAGATCAACTGACTGTTGGCTTCAAACCCAGAAAGGACTGCATCTGAGTGCAGAACTTCTGTGGTCAACTGGTGGGCTGAATCTCCTGCCAGGGAGAAGTTCGTCTCAGGCTCCCATGACCTAACTGGAAAAGTCGTGCATGATTACATTAGACATATTCAGGATTGGGTGTCATGATGGATTTAGTAGTTGCCATTCAGATCAATGTGGATTTTTCAAGAACCGTGCTCTGGAGATAGTAGAGCCCTGCCCTTAAAGCATGCACAGATTCATGGAGAGATAGCCATACACTGAGAAATTCAATACAACACAGATTTCATTAGAATGCCAAGAAAGGCAAGATCCAGCATTTGGTACCAAGAACAGATTCCTGTAGGATAAAATACTTGAAAAAAAAAAACCAGACATTAAATAGGGAAAACAGGAAAGGACTTCAACAAAGGATATAACAAGAGGAAAATTCTTTCCAATGTGTATATTCAGGTTACACTTTTTTGTGTGTGTGTGAGACTGAGCCTTGCTCTGTTGCCCAGCCTGGAGTGCAACAGCAAGTACTAGGCTCATAGCAACCTCCATCTCCCAGGTTCAAGTGTTCTTGTGCCTCAGCCTCCCGAGTAGCTGGGATTACAGGTGCACACCACCATGCCTGGCTAATTTTTGTATTTTTAGTAGAAACGAGGTTTCACCATGTTGGCCAAACTGGTCTCAAACTCCTTATCTCAGGTGATCCACCTACCTCCACCTCCCAAAGTGCTGGGATTACAGGTGTGAGCCACCACTCCCAGCTGGTTGTATGTTTTTTTTTTTTTAAATTATATTAGGTTTTGGGGTACATTTGAAGGTTTGTTACATAGGTAAACATGTTTCAATGGGGTTTGCTGTATATATTATTTAATTACCCACGTATTTAGCCCAGTACCCAATAGTTATCTTTTTCTGAAGAAAATCACACAGTAAATTTAAATTTATGACTGTTGACAGATTCCTTAATGCTGTCTAGGAGTTACTTTGTAGTGTCCTTTCTCTCTCTCTCTCTCTCTCTCTCTATCTCTGTCTCTGCCTCTCAATCTCACTCAACACTCCTCTCTTCACCTAAGTTACTTCCTACTCATCTTTAGGTCTCAGGTTAAATAGCCAAACAGTGAAGTGCCTTTCATTTGGGAAACGTTTTCTGCCCACTCGGTCTAAAGTCTGAGTTATGTGTTTTTATAGCAACCTCTATTTTCCTCCATCAGCATTTGTTACAGTATACAATAATTGCCTCTTTACTTTTCTTGCCATTCTCTAGCTCTTTGAGTTCCACAAGGACAGAACCTCTTTTCATCTTGTTTCTCCTTATGTTTTTATTTTTATCATACATTGTATGCATCAATAAATATGCCAAACAAACTGATGAATAAATGCATAGATATAAAACTACATGAATATATGTGTATACTTACGTACTTACACACATCTACGGTGAAATTTTTATTTCTTTTATTTTTAGTATTTCCAGTTTTTCTAGCATATACTTAATGCGCCAGGTAGGAAACGAAGGTAGGCACAAAGTGGCAGTTGTCAAGCAGAGGCAATTACTGGAAATTTGTCCTAGGCAGGTTCTTGACTACAGGAAACAAGTTAAATGTCCGATGATTAAAGCTGTGTAATATATCTGCTTTACTATGGTAAATATCAAGCTAGCACAAAATTGGGGCTTTGTACATTTCTTATTGAGCTCAATATTAGCCATGGACGATTGAAATCATGGGGTTTAAAGCACTATGATTGCATAAATTAGAATGATGGATTCAGTCATAGAGACTTACACACGTAAAATGTTTTCTTTTCCTCTCTTCCAGTACCATAGCCTCAAACAGCAGAAACTACAGTCACTACAACATTAATTATATTCTTGTTTCCTATTTTCTATTTGATTGCTTTGGTTTTGTCAAAAGATATAGGTATAGTTCCAAGAAGCTCCACTACCTGAAACACCTGGAGAAGTAGCTACCTTGTTTATAATAGTGTACGAAAAGGTCTCTTGCTTAATAAATTTCTCTTTCTCTGGAAGCTGACAGACACCTGGGTAACTAGGCAACCACCCGTTTCTCACAACCAATGAGTATCATATCGCACATCATAAATTGAAAAGGTATCAATATGCTGCTCTCCACAATAATGAACAAAGATTTACAAGTGACAGTGATGGAAGCCTAGAATAAGAGGTAGGTGAGGGGAACCAGATGAGGAGTAATAAATAGACTATCCAGCAGATGAATGTATGAAATGGCTGGGAATCTTCCCTCACCCTAACTGAGGGGCTGCAAGCAGTATTTCGTCAACATACCCTAGGACTCAGTTCACTTGGTAAATGACTTGCTGGCAATGACTGCTGCCAGCTGGTGAACAACACACCATCTGAACAGCTGAAAGGAATTTTCCTGTTAGCCTTGTATATGTAATTGGCATTGGATGCAGGATTGCTAAGTAGCAAGGCCTTCTATGCATCTCCCCAGGGTGTTATAGCCTGAGGATTAAGCGAAATGGTGTGCAGGTCTTACAGTGTGGCCAATTTGTCTAGGTGCTATGCTCCGTGCACTTTATTAATTAAATAGTGGAGAGGCGAGATACTCCTTTCCTCTAATACTTGGAAAGCCCTTCAGCTCAGAGGTAATCTGTTTTCTCTGCCTAAAGCTCTCAAGAGGATGTGTGAGGCAGTGTTCTATACAGTCTTGAAAGGGCAATCAAGGAATTGGTGAGCCTCAGGAAACAGGTCTCTGGAAATGATGGGAAGGTCTGAGCAGATATTGTGTAGTATTTTTATGTGGAGTAAGTGGTTTTCTACGTTATATTAAAAAGGGCAAGAATTCACTATAACATGAGACCATGACCCTGGCAGAAGCCCTGAAAGTTAAACTCAGAGAAACTTCTTTGGGGTCTCATCCCACTACCTTCCAAGTGCTGATTGTAGCAACAAGTGTAAACTCTCTCTGTCCCACTCCCCCTGTTGTCAAGTTCTGACAATAATGCCAATTTCAGTAGTGCTTTTAGGCACACCAGGAGAGAGATATTGGATTCTCAAATTAAGAGATAGGGATCTAGCAATAGACAATGCTTATTTAATTACAGTGAATAACAAAAATATAACTGTCGATAATAAAAACAGTCAATTGATTGAGCTCTTACTATTATCAGGCACGATGGTGGGCTTTAAATACATAATTGTATTTAGCTTTCACAGGAGCCCTTAAATGATAAGTACTAGTATTATCCCATTTTGTATATGACGAAACTGAGACATGGACTTTGGACCTTCCTAAGATCTACATGTCAGTGAATGGCAGGAATTTGAACCCAGACAATTTCATTAGAGAATCTATGCATTGTGCTGCTGTCATTTGAGCACATATTTTTTGCTTTCAAAACCTTGCACAGCAGTCTGTCAAATCTCATTACTTTATAAATAGATAGGAGGATAAATTACATTTTCTCAGAGAATGCTTCACTTTTATTTTTTCTTTGACTTTTTTTATTTTTAAATTTTTACTTTGAAAGAGTTTTAAATTTACAGAAGAATACAAAGATAGTTTTGAGTTTTTATATTGTCTTCAGCTCCCTTAATATTTACATTCCACGTAACCATGACCCATTGATGAAAACCAATAAATTGACATTGATATATACCATGATGTTTACTATTCAATGGTCTTTTATATTCTTTGATCTATTGTTAGAGAAAAACACAACCAATTCCACTGGTGCCAAAAAATAAACTTAGGCCAAATCTATCCAGAAATTTCTCTCTGATTTGCAAATTGAGATCACGTTAGGAATTTGGATCCTCCCAATTCGTCTGATGCAATCCCTGCTGATTATTATGAAATGTGGATTCTTAATCATGATGAGAGGAAGCTGGGTATGTTTTGTTGCTTTTGTAAGCTTTTTTCCTAGATGTGCTCCTTTGAGCCTTGCTCTCAAGAGATAGGAAACAGCTATTACATCAAACAAGTCTCCTGAGAATCCAAACATGAGTAGATTGTATATTATCTGCCTTGTCTAATCTTTTTAAAGGAGGTATATCCTTTCTCAGATTTTTCCTTCTGACCCGTGCTCAAGACATCTGAATTCTACAGATAGGATTCACTGGACTCCAGCCTCTGGTTGGATTCTGCCAATGGAAGAGGCAGGCAGGAGATGAGAAGACGGGAGAGAGAGAGATTGAAGTATGCTCCAATATGTTCTCCCAATCCAACTTTTTGAGCTGTACTTTTGGCAGTAGCTGCATCTTAGATTACAGGTTCTCTCTGGCAGCCATAACTCTCAATTAGGCTGAGATAATATGGTTTTCTCTCTCTGAACCTGCATGTCCTGGCTTGTAATGGGTCCCACTCTTTCTAGTGCCTTGGGTTCCCCCAGCTCTTGTTCGTTCCCCTTCTTCTGCCCAACCTCTCGAAATAGTCACTTCACTGAAATCCTTTTTGATAACCTT
The DNA here is from genome assembly GCF_000951035.1 of Colobus angolensis palliatus. Lineage (NCBI taxonomy): Eukaryota > Metazoa > Chordata > Mammalia > Primates > Cercopithecidae > Colobus > Colobus angolensis. The sequence goes on from NW_012118488.1 coordinate 8,150,259, forward strand.
TCTGAGAGTGCCATCTGCATCCTGCTGTGATCTTGGTTATTATATTATATATTTAGAATAATAACTTGAACTCTTAAAAACTTTCCTGTGAAAAAAACATAAACATTTCTATTCATTTAGGTGAGCAAATTATAAACAAATGTTTTCCATTGCCTTAAAGTATCAATTAGAAATTTGTACATGAATCCTCTTTAAAAGGCATACTTTAGGGATACTAGCATGTCCAAGATTCCAGTCACCTCAAATGGAAGGGAAGCATTCAAAAACCCTCTTTGTTTCTTCTTTGCTTGAGCAGAGATCCACCATACTAGTAACGTCCTTCCTGCCTCATTTATCTGGTTAACTCTACTCGGCTTAATCAAGCTTAATTGTTTCCTAGTTCACATGAATCCCATTGCTTTAAATACTTCACCTTTTTATTATGTAATAATTTTTATAGAAAGCACAAGGTTCTTGTATTAATAACTTTAAAAAGAATGTGTCACAATATATGTATTGCTAAGAATTTATCCTAAGGAAATAGAAATCTGAAACCACATTAAAAGTATTATTTGTAATACTTTAACAAATAAAAACTTAACCCTTCTGACTTGCAGAAGAAAATGTGATGTACTTGAGTATACAATGAAATATTAAGCAGCCATTAAAAGCCATCTTTTCAAACCGTATTCATGATATGGATATAAAGTATCTTACACACACGGGGAGAAATAGAAAAACAGATACTGAAAGAAACACACACAAAAGTGTTGATGATGATAATCTATGTACACTTGGTAGTGGTCCCTGATTATATAACTTTATTTTTGATATTGAACATGCTTTACTTTTAAAATAACATAAAATCTAGAGTGCAATGCACTAAATAAAAATAGGAATTCCTCTTTTAAACACATAACTCAAACAGCTCACATGCTACCAGCACACATTCTGAGAATAAATTCTAAAAATCACTTCTTTGGGCAATGTAAAATTGGATTGTGAAAAATTTTGCATTGTAGAAATTGTATAAATCAAAAACTTGCAAGTAGAAACAGTAGTCATTTGTTCTAAATTTACCTTTCTGGATTTCATGTGATGACTAGACCTTTTGTGAATCTTTATCTTGCTTTGTGATCCAGCTGTTTTGCCCAAGGTTGACGCAGCATTCAGGTCAGATATGCATCAAGCACTCTATTTTGTAGATTTCATGTTTTATTTATGGTTATTGTTTTAGATGCTATTTCTTCTATCTTTCAGCTGAATCCCTGCCAGAGTCACTCTTTAAAAATAACAAAATAGTGTGAACAATAGCAATTGTAGTTAGAATATTTTTCTCTGTATAACAGACACAGTCGACAGGAAGTGAGAATTTTGGCTTGGCCTGAAGGCTCAATGTAAATAAAAATCTAAATAGCTCAGTTTTTTTTTCTTATTACTAAGCTCTGCCTGTGATAGAATTCTTTGTCACTTCAGCCCTTACAAGAAGAAGCTGACATAGGTGCCAGCTTGTGCCAGAATATTCAGTTAACTATGCATCAAGGTGACCCATTTGTCCAGTGGGTGCCAAGGTTGAAACTTAAAAAAAAAATCCATTATTTTTCCAGGTGAATGTATTAGATAACCTTGCCAGCCAACAAGTCCTTTCTGATTTCATAATTGTTGGTTTGTGATTTTTTTCAAGGCCCCATATGCTAATCTATAGATTACAGCTACAAAATATAATAATACTAATACTTGCATGAGGCTTTAGAGTTCACAAAAGTCATTTTACATATCTCGCATCTCATAAGAATTCACAGTAATTTAGGTAAATAATATTATTGTCTCCATTTTACAGATAAGGAAATTGAGATTTAATTTAGTTGAGGGGCTTGTCCAAGGTTACTAGGTAATTGATGAAGCTGGTATTCACACTATAGGCTGTTAGCTCTTTAGGGTATGTGTTTTCACTGTCTCATGTTGCTGTGTAATTGACTATTTATAAATGCCCATGGTTCACATTACTTTACAATTACTAATTAATAAAAATCAGTAAATTACAATTTTCTCCAATAGTTGCAAATTGAAACCCTAACCCTTTTAATTTTATCATTTCAGAACTGTTTTTGTAGCATTAAAGAATTCTGAGTTTCACATATTTTCAATATCTATCACAAGTGTCTATCAAATATTTCAGATCATCAATCACAGATGTATTAGTGGGAAAAGTCTCAAAGACACTCAATAGAATACCATTCTGTTAGAAAAACTGACTTTGCTAAGAAAATACTGTGGTAACTATTTTGTTAACAGAGATATGAATAATAGTCCTCCAATTTGTATATTCTGTAAGTTTAAATGTTCTTACAACAACAGTTCATAAAATCTGGATGCTTACTTTTCCTAAAGCTAGGAAGAAACACTTTCGAATGTGAGTGGCTAAAAATCAAAAGGCATGTTTTGCTTACTAGCACCTTGTTCCATTTGAGCCATGCTGAAAGGTCACCAAAGAAAGAGACAGTGACTAGTTCATGTCAGAGCTGAGAGTTGTACTGGTTTAATACCAATCTGAAGTGGTATAACATTTTTAGTAAGAGAAATACTGACTTTCTTTTCTTTGTTTTTTTATTTTGATTCTCAGACCTAATACAAAATCCTACAGTTTTTAATACTCTCCCAATCCCATAATTCCTTCCTATCCAATCTAGATCACAGAACAAAAAACTCTTCAAACTTTTGCATCATCACAACTCTCTTCCAGTTGCTTTCCGTATCAACACCACCATCCCTATCATCACGTCATGCCCCATACCTTTCTCTTTACCTCCTGCATATCACTAAGAAAATAGTGGATCTTTTTATTTATTTATTTATTTATTTATTTTTAATTTATTTATTTTTGAGACAGAGTTTCGCTCTGTCGCCCAGGCTGGAGTTCAGTGGTGCGATCTCAGTTCGCTGAAACCTCCACCTCCTGGGTTCAAGCGAGTCTTCTGCCTCAGCCTCCTGAGTAACTGGGTGCTATGGACATGAGTCACTGTGCCCAGCTAATTTTTGTATTTTTAGTAGAGACGGGGTTTCACCATATTGGCCAGGCTGGTCTCGAACTCCTGACCTCGTGATCCGCTTGCCTCGGTCTCCCAAAGTGCTGTGACTACAGGCATAAACCACTGCGCCTGGACTATTTTTAATCAAAACTCCCTTAACTTACTGTACTTTATCTCCTCATCCCAAAACTCAATTGCATTTTGATCTCTTCTTCCTTCTTAGTTCCATGAAATTGTCAGCCATTTGCCAAAACTATTTTTTAGAAGTACTTTACTGGGTCCAGGCTCTTCAAAGAACTGTTGTATTAATTAGACCTTTCCTTTTACTTCAGCCATTACTCTCTCTACATATATATACAGATATAGATATATATGGACATATCTATCTATATATATAAAGATATGAAGTCTATGCTTTCATTGGTTAAAAGACATATCTTATATATATAAAGGCATATATATGCATATATACATATATATACATATGTATTTTTTAACCAAAGAAAGCATAGACTGTTTCCATATTAAGTCAATTTATCACCGTTAATCATACATAGGTCTCCTTTTAGTAATAGCACTAACTCTACCACCAAAGTATTGAGTCTTTATGTATTGTCTTCATTTTCTCATCACTTATTCATATTTCATCCCAGATATGGAGTTGAGCCTCCTAGCCCCTGATCATATTCTTATGAAAGTATTCCTTTTTGTGCCCTTGATGGATTTCATATTTTATAAAATTAAATGAATATATTTTCCTTCTGAAAAATAGTACTCATTTCTGATGATGAAATCCAACAATATACTCTTATTGTAAAATATTTGACATATATTTGAAACACATATACTCTATCATTTTTAATGATATAAAAATAGATTTTAAAATCTATTTCTATTTTTTAATCTTAGATTTTCCAAATCTAAGAGTTTTTTGGTAGAGTCTTTATGTTTTTCTAGGTATAAGATTATGTCTTCAGCAAAGACGGGCAATTTGACTTCCTCTTTTCCAATTTACATGTCTTTTATTTTTTTTCTCTTGCCTGATTGCTCTAGTTAGGAATTCCAGTACTATGTTGAATAGCAGTAGTGAAAGTGTGTATTCTTGTCTTGTTCTTAGAGGAAAGGCTTTCAATTATTCCTTATTTGGGTATGATGTTAGCTGCGGTTGTTACATAGGCTGTTATTATGTTAAGGTATACTCCTATGCCTAGTTTGTTGAGAGTTTTTATCATGAAAGGATGTTGAATTTTATTAAATGTTTTTACTGTGCCTAATGAAATGCTCAGATAGTTTTGTCCTTGATATAGCTTGGATTTGTGTCCCGAACCTAATCTCATGTCAAATGGTAAGCCCCAGTGACGGCAGAGGGGTCTGGTGGGAAGTAATTAGATCATGGAGGCAGACTTCCTCCTTGCTGTTCTCATGCTAGCAAGTGAGGTCTCACAAGATCTGGTTGTTTAAAAGTGTGTAGCACCTCCCACTTCACTCTATTCTTCCTCCTGCCTGGCCATGTAAGACATGCCTGCTCCCCTGCACCTTCTGTCATGATTGTAAGTTTTCTGAGGCCTCGCCAGCCATGTTTCCTGTACAGCCTGCAGAACCATGAGCCAATTAAACACGATTCTTTATAAATTACCCAGTCTCAGATATTTATTCATAGCAGTATGAGAATGAACTAATGTAGAAAATTCATACCTAAGAGTGGGATATTGCTATTGCTATAAAGATAATTGAAAATATGGAAGCAGCTGTGGAATTGGTTAACACACAGAGGTTGGAACAGTTTGGAGGGATAAGAAGAAAACAGAAAGATGAGAGAATGTTTGGAACTTCCTGGAGACTTGTTGAATGCTCTTGACTCAAATGCTGATAGTGATATGAACAGAAATGGCCAGGCTGATTTTCTCAGATGGACATGAGAAACTTATTGGAAACTGGACCAAAGGTCACTTTTGTTATGCATTTGCAAAGAGGTTGGAGGCATTGTGCCCCTGCCCTAGGGATCTTTGAAACTTTGAACTTGAGACAGATGATTTAGGGTGTCTGGCAGAAAAAATTTCTAAACAGCAAAGCATTTGAGATATGGCCTGGCTACTTCTAAGCACCTAAGCTCATATACATGAATAAAGAAATGACCTGAAACTGGAACATATATGTAAAATGGGAGCAGAGCATAAAAGTTTGAAAAATTTGCTGCCTGGCCATGTGGTAGAAAAGAAAAAACTATTTTCAGGGGAGAAATTGAAGCAGGCTGCAGAAATTTGCATAACTAAGAGAAAGGGAAGTACTAATAGCCAAGACAATGGGGAAAAGGTTCCGTTTCAGGTATTTCTTTATAGCAGTGGGATAATGGACTAATACAGTCCTTCATTCTGTTGATATAATGTATCATGTATATTGACTTGCATATGCATCCTTGCATCCCTGATGCAAATCCTATTTGATCATGGTGTATTATTTTTTTGATGTGCTGTTGAATTTCATTTGCTAGTATTTTGTTGACAATTTTTGAATCTATGTTCATCAGGGATATTGGCATGTAGTTTTCTTTCATTGTTGGGACTTTGTTTGGTTTTGATATCTAGGTGATGCAAGCCTCATAGAAAGAATTCAGAATTCCTTCCTATTTTATTATTTTGCAATAGTTTTAGGAGAATTGGTATTAGTTCTTTCTATAATGGAAGAATTTGACTATGAATCCATCTAGTCCTAGGTTTTTCTTTATTGTAAGACGTTTTACTACTGATTCAATCTTATTACTTGTTATTAGTCTGTCCTAATGGATACACCTTTGGCAGACTAATAAAGAAGAAAAGAGAGAAGAATAAAAAGGACACAATAAAAAAGGATAAAAGGGAGATCACCACTGATCCCACAGAAATACAAACTACCGTCACAGAATACTATAAACACCTCTATGCAAACAAACTAGAAAATCTCAAAGAAATGGATAAATTCCTGGGCATGTACACCCTCCCAAGACTAAACCAGGAAGAAGTCAAATTCCTGAATAGATCAATAACAAGTTCTGAAATTGAAGCAGTAATTAATAGCCTACGAACCAGAAAAGCCCAGGACCAGACTGATTCACAGCTGAATTCCACCACGGGTACAAAGAGGAGCTGGTACCATTCCTTGTGAAAATATTCCAAACAATAGAAAGAGAGGGAATCTTCCCTAACGTATTTTATGAGACCAGCATCATCCTGATACCAAAACCTGGCAGAGACACAACAAAAAAAGAAAATGTCAGGCCAATATCCCTGATGAACATCGATGTGAAAATCCTCAATAAAATACTGACAAACCGAATCCAGCAGCACATTAAAAATCTTATCTACCATGATCAAGTCAGCTTCATCCCTGGAATTCAAGGTTGGTTCAACATATGCAAATCAATAAATATAATCCATCACATAAACAAAATCAATGACAAAAACCACATGATTATCTCAATAGATGCAAAAAAAAAAAGGCCTTCAATAAAATTCAACACCCCTTCATGCTAAAAACACTCAATAAACTAGGTATTGATGGAACATATCTCAAAATAATAGGAGCTATTTATGACAAACCCACAGGCAATATCATACTGAATGAGAAAAAGCTGGAAGCATTCCCTTCAAAAACTGACACAAGACAAGGATGCCCTCTCTCACCACTCCTATTCAACATAATATTGGAAGTTGTGGCCAGGGCAATCAGGTAACAGAAATAAACAAAGGGTATTAAAATAGGAAGAGAGGAAGTCAAATTATCTCTGTTTGCAGATGACATGATTGTATATTTAGAAAACCATATCTCAGCCCAAAAACCTCCTTACGCTGATAAGCAACTTCAGCAAAGTCTCAGGATACAAAATTAATGTGTAAAAATCACAAGCATTCTATACACCAATAATAGACAAACAGAAAGTCAAATCATTATCAAACTCTCATTCACAATTGCTACAAAGAGAATAAAATACCTAGGAATACAACTTACAAGGGAGGTGAAGGGCCTGTTCAAGGAGAACTACAAACCACTGAAACTACAAAACAAACAAATGAAAAACATTCCATGCTCACGGATAGGAACAATCAATATCATGAAAATGACCATACTGCCCAAAGTGATTTCTGGATTCAATGCTGCTTCCATCAAGCTACCATTGACTTTCTTTACAGAATTAGAAAAAAACTACTTTAAATTTCATGTGGAACAAAAAAAGGGTCTGTATGACCAAGACAATCCTAAGCAAAAAGAACGAAGCTGGAGGCATCAGGCTACCTAACTTCAAACTATACTACAAGTCTACAGTAACCAAAACAACATGGTACTGGTACCAAAACAGATATATAGACCAACAGAACAGAACAGAGGCTTCAGAAATAACACCACACATCTACAACCATCTGATCTTTGACAAACCTGACAAAAATCAAGCAATGGGGAAAGGATTCCCTATTTAATAAATGGTGCTGTGAAAACTGGCTAATTATTTGTAGAAAACTGAAACTTTCTGAAGGCCTCCTTCCTTACACCTTATACAAAAATTAACTCAACATGGATTAAAGATATAAATGTAAATCTTTAATTTTACCAAAAACCACAAAAACCCTAGAAGAAAACCTGGGCAATAATATTCAGGACATAGGCATGGGCAAAGTCTTCATGACTAAAATACCAAAAGCAATGGCAACAGAAGCCAAAATAGACAAATGAGATCTAATTAAACTAAAGAGCTTCTGCACAGCAAAAGAAACTGTCATTAGAGTGCACAGGCAACCTGCAGAATGGGAGAAAATTTTTGCAATCTATCCATCTGACAAAGGGATGGGCTAATATCCAGAATCTATAAGGAACTTAGATAAATTTACAAGAAAAAACTTCAACAACCCCATCAAAAAGTGGGCGAAGGATATGAACAGACAGTTTTCAAAAGAAGACATTTATGTGGTGAATAAACATATGAAAAAAAGCTTATCATCACTGGTCATTAAAGAAATTCAAATCAAAACCACAATGAGATACCATCTCATGCCAGTTAGAATGGCAATCATTAAAAAGTCAGGAAACAATAGATCCTGGGGAGGATGTGAGAAGTAGGAACGCTTTTACACTGTTGGTGGAATGGTAAATTAGTTCAACCATTGTGGAAGACGGTGTGGTGATTCCTCAAGGATCTAGAACTAGAAATATCATTAGACCCAGCAATCCCATTACTGGGCATATATTTAAAGGATTATAAATCATTCTACTATGAAGACATATTCACATGTATGTTTATTGCAGCACTATTTACAATAGCAAAGACTTGGAACAAATCCAAATACCTATCAATGTCAGACTGAATAAAGAAAATGTGGCACATATACACCATGGAATACTATGTAGCCATAGAAAAGGATGAGTTCATGTCCTTTGCAGGGACGTGGATAAAACTGGAAACCATAATTCTCAGCAAACTAACACACGAACAGAAAATGTAAAACCACATGTTCTCACTCATAAGTGGGGGCTGAACAATTAGAACATATGGGCACAGGGAGGGGAACATCACACACCAAGGCCTGTGGGGGGTTGTGGGGCAAAGGGAGGGATAGCATTAGGAGAAATATTTAATGTAGATGACAGGTTGATGCGTGCAGCAGACCACCATGGCACATGTATACCTACGTAACAAATCTGCACAAAACTTAAAGTATAATTATAAAAAAAATATTACTTATATAAATGAAACTATTGCTTAGAGTTTTCTGAAAAAAAGAGTGGTATGTTAAATACTCTTGTAACAATTGTGTTTCTGTCAAAATGTTGACAGGGTGTCAATGCTTATGTTGATGCTATATCATTAAATGCCTAATTATACTGGTATGAATTTTATTTTATAACAGTATAAAATATTTTGAACTACAATTTACCTTATCTGGTGTCAATTTTATCAGCCTTTAGTTTCTTTTTAATCATTTTACGCATTTTGAGTTTCTCTGGATCACAATTTATTGACGTCAGTACCTCTGAGCCTTTGGTTGTGATGTTTTGGGATTTGGTAATTATGACAAAGTCCTGGGTTGATCAGAGTAACCACTGGACTTGTTACTGATTTTCTAGTGTTCCTTTGGACTATAAATTATCTAGCACTATAGATATTGCCACCCTAGCCACAAGTGAGATTTAATGACACTAACCCAATATAAATGTGAAAAAATTTATAATAAAAATACAGATTTTTGGCTTTTCTTGAAAAATCAGAAGGCTTAAGAAATTGGACCCTGGACCTACCTTTCCTTTAGTGGTAATAATGAGCTGAAGCTGGTTTGGAGCTACCCCCTTTATATAGAACATGTACTCTCAAGCTTGTATCACGCATTTGTTACCTATCTGGTCTTACAGTCATTTTTGTTTTCAATCATTGTTTATACACTTGTGGACACTGCTACTGCATAATCACCATCTCTTAGTACTGATTTGTCTTTCTTTCTGTCTTTATCTGTAACCATACATTTGTAATTCCCTTCTTGTCTTTGCACTTCGGAGAAGCATAGCAACCCAAGTAGAATAATCTTTGCCACTGGATCAGAGAACACAGCCCTATTTAATGACTCTTCTCCTGTTAGTCTGACGAATACCTGAATTATGTACTAGACCCTAACTTTCATGTCCTAACATTTGGATTTTCTGGTCTTTTTACTTCATTTGCCTACTTCAACTTGTTCTATTGCCTTTTTCAAATTCATTCTGGCAACCTGGGTTTGGTCTCTCTCCATTAACATAGCTCTCCCTCACCTATTTACAACAACTTTATACACTTTAAAATTGACTTGAGGTCAACTTGAATCCATTGCTTTCTGCAACAGTGGTATTTACACTAACTGGTTTTTAAAACTTGGATTTAAAGGAGAGTTTTCTAATGTTGGCTTCTGCTTCTGAATTGGTGAGATGCTGGCTCAGAAAGAGGTGAATACCGACTCCATGCATGAAGAAGAAGTCATTACTATAGTTCCGTAAAGGTATTCTACTTCATATCGAAGTTCCCAAATAGGAATCAAACCACCCAAAATAAAAACTATAACAATACAATTATCTGAAAGGTGAGTATATTCTCTCTCCTGCATTTAGAGGGAGTTCTCAATAAATGATCAGTGCAAAAGCAAGATGCCTGAAATGTTTAGGCCCAGGGTGTTTAACGTTATAACGGGAAAATAAGCAGAGCTGCTAGATACAGTGCTATTCTCTACAACTCTATCATAGATACCCATGTTTCTGTGGCTTATTTCATAAGGCTGTCATGTTCAAATTTATTCTGCCAAGCAGTTATTTTCTCTTCCACTGAATTGTTCTATATATCTAACTACATATCCATATCTTCATCTCTTCTTTTTACCACTCATCCTTCAACCATTTATTTTTATTTCCACTATGACATATATGTTGACAGCTCCCTTTATATTTTCATTGTTTAGTTTGAGCTGGACTGCCACATTCTTTTTAAAGATGTAAGGTGCCATTAGAAATAGCACCAGTTGCGTCTCTTGATCATCACTATCTTCTTACCCAAGCAATTTTCACTTTGACATGGCAAATTATACTGACGTACAGTGCACATTTCTCTCTAGTGATAGTAATTAAAATGGGTTTCATGGGATTTTATAATCAGAAAGGATGACATGATTGAAAATAAATGTGTTAGACAATTAACTAATAACTATTTATTTATATCCAAGACATGTTTAAATGTACATGGCACATGTGTTGTATATGTTAGTATCTTTGTATATGCCATTAATTAAACATTGTGGTATTTTGGTTTCAGATGTGCACTTTGCATTTTGAATGTGTTTCCCTTGATGCTTTTCTTTGTGCTGCTTCATCCTGTTCCTCTCTCTTACTGGCTATTTCCACTGCTGCTGCCTGTGAACAACCTAGAGGCTGAATCACTTTGTTAAAAGATCAGTAATTGCTAAACAGTGTTAACCAGAAGTGATAATGGCTTATTAACACCTAAGTGTTATTTCTCCCAGAAAAACTAAAAGATCACAGAAGAAGGCAGAATATTGTTGAGATATATGGGCAGCCTTTGAGAACAAATACCTGCTGATGGAGACTATATTTGTGGATTTCCATAATTCTTTGCCTTTTAAACCAGCAGCGGGTTTGTTACTATGTGAACTACATATGCTTAATCAGTGAGCGTTTCAAAGAGAAATTAGCTTTGATTTGAATTTGAGAGTCACCTATCTTGGTAGCTGGGAATTTTTTAGTTTAGACATTTTTGCAAGCTGATCACAGAGATGATGGGCAGTGAATAGATGACCTTTGTAGAAAATATTTGCTGGTTTTTAACTTTCTAGCACCCATGTCCCCTTTCTAATGATACCCTGATTTCCTTTTGAAAATGGTCTTACCAAATATTTTTTATGGTTGTGGTAGATGATAAGTCGAGATCCTTGACTCCTCAATGGAAGAGGCTTCTTCTCACTGACCGGCACATACCAGGAACAAATTTCTGATCTAAGATTGGCTGAGTGCTGCTCTCTGCTAGGATACTGAATCACGAGCAAATGTAGGAAAGAAAAAGGTGGATAGTGCTCAGTTATTCCAGTGGTAGTGTCCCCATCTGAGGATTCTTTTCAAAAATTATTGCTGATGTTTCTGCATTCTGGGCCTTTTAATTGAACTGCAAGTCTGCAATCTTTCCATAGTAAAATACAGCTTCTCAGGAAAAAAAAAAGAAACACAAGATACACTTTATATGTTAACCCAGAACTTAAGAGCATCAGTATTAAAGTCAGGTTGCACTGATTTTGTGCTGACTTTCAATTAATTAGATGACTTGGGGCATGATGTTTAGTCTCCTCAGTTTTCCATTTCTCCTCTATGAAATAAGGATAAAAAAGCTGTTTATCCCACGCAGTTATATGTATATAAAGCACTTAGAATAGAGCCTGAGATAGTACATGCTCCCAAGACTTAACTATCGTCAAATTTTAATTTCATTCTCTTGCTCTCTCTCTCTCATCCTTAAATACCCCCACCCAATTATCTCAACTAACCTTTTGACAAAGTTCTATACCATCCTACTTATAACAAATGAAAAATATGCTTAAAATATCCAAATAAGTTCTCAATGAAACAAGTCAAAATTACCAAGTTCCTTACTCAGTGAACAAGTTAACATCACTATTTTCCAAAACACATGCATTGAATATTATTTTGCCAAAAAATTGCACTGTGGTGAATTTGAATGCAATTTGTATTCATTTCAGCCAACATCTCAAAGAAGTTACTGCTATCATAATTGAGGGACCACCTTGTCAGAAATCTCATCTTCAGAGCATCTTACAGAATTCACAACAACAACAACAAAAATCACAGAGAGTCCGTATTGTTGCTGTTTCATTCCAAGCTCACTGGCTATTGTGGACATATTGCTGTTATAAGGTGGTTGACTGACTTTTGAAAACATCAGGCTAAGAATTAAACTGCAGCATGGAAAACAATTGAAACATTCTGAGGCTTTTTGACATATTGAGTGTCCCCATATTCAAGGTTAACACTCACTGCTCAACGGTAAAGTAAAAGAAGAAAAGCTGCAGTGATCTGGAAACTTGTATCAACTCTTTAGGAGTCATAATACTTGAAAGGACTATTTGGCCATTCCAATTGTTTATATATTTTTTCATTACACTTTAGGTAAAAAAGCCATCTATCCTAAAATGCTCTGAGTGAGCAAAGAGAAATGTCCTGGAATGATAACTAGCCGGAAGTAATTTAAGTAGCTGGCCAGTTCTGGTATCTGTCAGCAAATAACACTAATACTATTCACTCAGAGTCTGTTTGTAAGATTAATGGTAGTAGATAGGATATTTTATGTCTTTACTCTGTTTACCAGCATGATATCAGTCAGAATTAAAATGGTTTTGAAAGTGTGGAAATTCCATTGTATATTTTACTGAGAATATTTTTCAAGGTATTTCTATAATATTAACATGCTTAGGACACATTTTACTGTTCCAAGAAGATTCAAACTACAAAATACATAAGCAGTCCCAAGGATAAAATGAAGAGATCAGAAAGGGAGGGGAGACAAAGCACTTTACTGTAGACTCTTCTGATAAAGAGAGAAGTTGATAAATGTTCCCTTATCTGTTTGAAATTTAGGCCGCTAATTCCATAGTCATTTTGTTTTACAGATATATATATATATACACACACACACACACCCACACACACACACACACATACATATATATGCCACAGAAAATTAGAAAATAAAATATTTAAAAATATTCAAAAATAATAGCACATTTTCAGTGACTAAAATCAACATAAAGCTGATTTCAAATGTTGTAATTCTCATGCCACTGATTTAAAAAATACAGTCAATTATCCTACTGTGATGCTACAAAGCATTAGGTGGATTTTTCTGACTCAGTATTTTTATTTCCTATTGCATAAAAAATAAGGAAGTAGAATTTCTCAATTATTGGATAAGTTTAGAGTTGGTTCACTTTGGCATCAATATACCAGCAAAGACATTAAGTTTTCTACAATTTAATAGTTAACAGTTTCATTAATATGAATGGCATTTCCAGTAGGTCCTTTAATTACATTGTTTCAATAAAAAATAAATGAAGCAGTACTGAATTAATATTAAAATTTGATAAATACATTTTATGAGAAAGTTATTATAAGTACAAGATAAGAAAATACAGGATAAGGGACATGCTACTAAATGTCATTTTAACAAAGCTTCAATTACTTTCAGAGAGATACTGAACCAAAGTTGACATATTTGGAAGCAGTTCTGTAATATAGAGAAATGTCTTAATGAAGACTTTGCAAGAATATAGAGATATTCTGCGTGAAGGGATGAAATACGTGCATCTATTACAATACTTTTTGTTAGGCTGGTACATATATAACCTCAATGTACTTTGCATCTCCTTTCATGGAGTTTGCTCTATTTATTTTACTTTATAATCTATCTAAAACTCTATCACCAAAATCTTCTGAATTTCTCAAGTTTATTCCCCCCCATCCTCCCAACAAACTACATTAAATAGATATTTACTCTATCACCACTACAGTCAGCAGGATGTGTGTAATAGGCATGGGTTAGAATCTATGAGAATATCCACCTGGTTGATAGGTGGGTATGTCAAGGAAAGTGTATGGTAAATTATGCCTCCATCAACAATTGACTGTGGAGGAACAAGAGTCAAGGAGGAGGAAAACATAGGCCAAACCGATATTGACAATTCCAAGCTGTGCATCTGTGCATTATGTGTGTATGTGTGGGTGTGTGTGTGTGCATGTGTGTTGCAAAAAATGAAAGGTCAAATAGGTAAGTTGGCACTGAGGACATTTGAAAGTTTTGTTTTCCTACTTTGTGTAGTGCATAGATATTTAATGGATCCCTATAATGTACTAGGTTCTGAAGTATTGGGAATACAGTGTGTACACTGGAGTCCACAGGAGACAATGGGAGGAGAAAACAAGCACACAGGCAATTATATATTTTGCAAGTTCCCTAACTGAGAAAAGTACAAGGGACTAGAGGAACATGTTAGACAGACACCTCAAACAATCTCTGATGCAAAGAGTAAAGCCTTCCCAGAAGAGATGCCTAATCTGAGACCCAAAGGATAAGTGAAAAGTCAACCAGTGGATGAAGTGAGTGAGTAGGTTCTGCCACATCACAAGGACTTTCTAAAGAGAAGAAGCAAAATGTACCAAGGTTGTACAGCACATTTAGAAAGTAACATGTAGCTCACTTGGGTGATAGAGGTTTGAAGATGTAAAACTTGTCTTGTCTCTATTGGAATTAGTTTTGGGATCTTGGCTAAGGTAGCAGTTGGAGATATTCTAGAAAAGAATTAAGGAAACACTTGAAAGCAGAGATGAAGAGGCCAAAGAAAATGCTGAGAAGCAGAAACAGCCCTTTATTGCCTTCACCCTGCTTCTAAAAATAAAATCTTTCAATTTCCTACTAGGAATTATAATGCTTAAGGTTGTGTCTGGTTATAAGCCAATTCTGGCTAACTTAACCAAAAGATAATTTATTCCAAGAATAATGGTGGCCTAAGAAGAAAAATAAAAATGACAGAAAATTAGCCTTGGAAGTAAGCAGGAAAGAAGTTCATTCTGTATTCAACTGGGACTCAATTTCTATTTTAATTCAACAAAAAACATTACCAAGCACCTGCTATGTGTCAGACAGCATACAAAAGTGGGAGATGAGGCAATATAATCAAATAAAACAGTTACATGCCTACTATTATTGATCTCAGAATCTAGTAAGGTTGGGGGTGGAGGATGGGTACATGAAATATTCCTAGAAAATAATTATGTAACTATGAAACATGGTAAGTGCTATGAGTGAGAAACAACATAATTTTAAATTAGGGTGTCAGAAAAGACTTAGCTGAGGAGGCGACTTTTAAACTCAGATGTTAAGAATAAGTAGTTATCTAGGTGAGAAGCATGTGTGAATTGCTGACATGTGAACGAAGTCAGTGCACTGGAACATTCTAGAGAGACAAAGCAGAGTGAGCCAGTGGGTGGAGTGTGGAATAAACAAAAGCTTTAGAAGTAATGCTGAAGCTAGGTCATGCAGGTTTCATAGATCATGCAAAAGTTTGGTATCATATCCTAAGTGCAATGTGGGAGATTGCAATCTGAAATATAGAATCAGGTTTGCATTTTAAAGATTGATCTGGATACTAATTAAAGGATAGAGAGTAGGAGGCAAGAATGGAGATGAAAAGCGCGGAACAGTGGTTCTCACAGTAATCTGGACACATCAAACTGTCACGTTAAACTTTTCTGTGCCCACTGCGTTTTTACATTCCTCTTCTTCTAGTTGCTTTGCAGAATCTCTCCCCCTACCGCGTGTCCTAGAGAGGTTATTAGTCTTGGAGCCCAAAGGGCGTTGCTCAGAGTGCCCCCATCCCTCTAGTCAAAGTGCCCCCACCCCTCTAGTCAAAGTGCTTGTCACAAATGGACAATCACAATGGATTTATCCCAGTAGAATAAATCAGTATATTCTGTGGGATTCACATACATGCGACAGAAAAGAGAAATTCTTTTTCACTGCAATGGCAAAGCTAGTGAGGCGCTCACAGTGCTACTGGCAGCCACTTTTCAGAATACAGTGAACTAAGGGAGGTGCTATCCCCGTTCAAGGCTGGGCAAGGCACTTAAGATAGGATCAGTATTGCTGACTTCCCATTTTGCCTCAGCCCAAATATGGTGCACATGGCACTGGTATTGATCCTTTATTTAATATTTTGACCTTTTGTCTATTATGACTGTTTTTCATGCATTTATTTTTTAACACGGCATTAAAGCAGTCTTTATATTGATTTTGTTTGGTGCTTCCTTAAATCTTGCACACTGAATAAGGGCTCACTCCTCTCACCCTCATGAACATTTATCATTCTGGATCTGTCTAGCATTTGAACCCTACTCTTGTGTTCAGGAAATACTTTGTACATCTTGATGGAAAGTAGTTTTCATTATTAATCTAAAAGTACTTATTACACTTATGATAGATACTGCAGGTTTATTTGCTTCACTTCCATTTTAGTGGGCTTACATATTGTCCTCTTCTATTTTAGAAGCTGAGAAACTAAAAAATATATTCCTCATACTTTCTTATAACTACTGGGCAGGTATATAACCTAGATTCTACAAGTCTTATAACTTCACATAAGTCTTGGTTGCAGATGAGGTAGAGGCTGGGTGTGTAGTGATCAGATATTTTTGCAAGCCTTATGGCAGCGGTAGACATATGTAAACTTTTGTGAGGCAACTGAAATAGAGCATCTGGTTTCCAGTCCTGAGCCAGAGAAGTGCTAAGTAGCAATCTGTAACAGTATCTCACAATGCAAAAGTGCATTGATTTTATTGTATGGCTATATAACATTCACAGTTGGTTGTTTTCACTGTCCCAAACATTCTGAGAGTTGGCTATTATTATTTTCCTTATTTCTTTCCCTCCCTTCCTTCCTGCCTTACGTCCTTTCTTTTCTTTCCTTCCTTCCTTCCTTCCCTCCTTCCTTCCTTCCTTCTTTTCTTTTCTTTCTTCTCTTTCTTCTTTCTTTTTCTTTCTTTTCTTTTCTCCTTCCTTCCTTCCTTCTTTTCTTTTTTTCTTTTTCTTTTTTTTTTTGCTTAAACAAGCTAAAAGGATTCTATGGTATGTCACAAAGGGTTCCGTCCCTATGATAGCTTTTCCAGCCTCCCTTGCAGCAAAAGCACAGACATACAAATTAGATTCAACAAGCAGCTGTGTCTGCTTTGGATATTAAATCAGAAATTAATGACAAAATAACAAAAGAGGCCCTGAAATATCTTTGTTTTGATGGAAATGGCAGTAGAAACAATATCCAATTTGAAAGCAGCAGTGGCAAATACCAGAGGCAGCAACTAAACACCTTGATTTCAGCCCAGTGAGACATTGAGCAGAGGGCTTAGCTAACCTGGATCTAGGCTCCTGTCCTAAATACACTGTGAGATAATCATTTTGTACTGTTTTAAGTCCCTAAATTTGTGATGTGTTACACAACAATAGAAAATTAAACAATGTATTGGTATTTACTTAGGTATGTGTTCGTTTATTTCTTAACAGTACATAAACCGATGATATTCCTCAGAATTGATACTATCATAGATTAAAAAACATGCTGTTCATAGTGATTTAAATATTTCTTGTTTTGTTCAGAAGTACAGCTTTCAATTGCATGATTAAACAAATCAAGTAAATGGGTTTATTCTGTTGGAGTGGGAGGAAAGGAAGAATCAAAAGTGTTGAAAGTATTTGGAAGGTTTTATTTACGATAAGGGCCCACATTGTATAAGCTAAAGATGAAAATAATGGGAAAAATGGATAACAAGAAGTGGAACTGCCACTTCCTATCTATGAAACTTTAGATAACTTATTTATATTTTAAGTCTTTTCTCATGTGTAAAATGGAGCTACTTATACTACTTCACAGGGTTCCAGTGATAACTATAAAAATAACATATTTATACCATGTATTCCAATGTCCAGCATATGGTAACCGTATTCTGCCATCAAACCCTATTTAAGAGAATCTCTAATTTCTTTCCTTAGAAGTGATTTCAGTGAAAATAAAGTTTCTTAAGTTGCCACTCCATTGACCGCTCCATAATGTCTTGAACCTTTCTAGACTGATGGTTCAAAGTGAAAATAATTTCTTAGTTTTATAGGACAGAATAAAGTTTTAACTAAATCCATAAGATAATAAAAAATGTGACTATAGTTATTCATGTCCAAGAAAATATACTAGTCCTTCTGTCTCTCTCTCATACACACCCCACCCACACACAATCACACACACACATACACACAACCTGGCTTATTCCAGCATGTGTGCAACCCTACATAGTTTTTAAATTCTATATTTTTAAAATAGATTTTAAAATGCTGAAATACAACACTTGGGCAATTGAGCAAATCTTTGTGAAGTTAAGTTACATTCGCCACATGTTTAAGCTGTCCGTACCGGCATTTCGAAACTACAGGCTTGAAATCTTTCTTTCCTGAAGTCCTGGAGGTCCTTCTTCCTCAGTATGTTACTTATCTAGTATTTCAGTCTCATAACAAATAAGTACCGTAGGGAAACCTTAGTAAATCTTAGCTCATGGTATGTTTTGCATTGACAAGCTTAACCAACTGGAACAACTATTTAGTGATGTTTCTTTGAATATAACTGGCTGAAACTCAAAGCCACTGCAACTTAGAGATCCATCTAAAATAAATATATTATAGCTAATTTGTAAAATTTCCTGTAAACATTATTTTTCTACAGACATTCACATTCCATATACATATAGGTACATATTTATACACATACACACACTCAATTGTTTGCATAGCTCTTTGTAGATTACAAGAGGCCCCACAAATATTATCTTATTTACTTCTGTTGGTTTACTACAAAACCAGGGAAGTTCTGACTACCAGCAGCAATGTTATTTTTTTTAGAATCTCTGAATTCAGCTCATTTACTTTATAATAATCTAACTTGTAAGAACATCAAAATCTTCATATTGAAGGTGAGCAACATTCAACTACTTCTCATTGAACACTTGTAAAACAGGAAGCAAAACCTTCTATAAGAAGACTGATATTAACAGTATTTAATAATCTCTATGGCCTGCATAATGAACAGTTAGAGTAGGCTCTATCAAACAATAATGTATGCTGCACATCGGCCCTGATCTATAATAGTTTCGGATTTTTAATTTTTATGAATATTCTACTAATGATGCAATTATAATACACTTCTGTAAGACATCAGCTTTTTATAAGTTCTGTATGTACATTTAATCTTATACCAATTTTAATTTTGTCAATGATTTTACAGACATGAGAACTGAGAATCAGTAAACAATATATCCAGCATCATACATACAGTTGATAGAGGGGTATAGATTCAAACTTGAGACTCCTGGTTGTAAGTTTAGGCCTGTATCACTTTTAATATATTTGTCATCTATGATTACAGCTATATATATATATATTTTTTTCTTAATGTTTAGCTCAAATGCCAAAAACCAAAAATCTAATTTCATTAACTGAAAATCTGCTAAGTTTCTCTAATTCTTTCAGTATTTTGGATGTCTTTATGAAAATATGTTACAACTTGACAAATTATGCTTCTTAGCTTTTGAATAAACAAGACTTTTCATATGAGAGGCATGCACCAGAATAAGTAAAAACAGAAACATGCACGCTGTTACCTGTTCCAACTCTGGTCCCAACACTGATTCTGATTCCAAGGAAATACATTACTCTACATATATAAGGCAAATGTCCTAATGAATCTACCTCCAACTAAATGAAAAGATACTGAATCCTCCCATGGGAAAACTAACATGCTTCAAGAATTCTGTGCTTCATTTGACTCTGTAGAAAAGGGTCTCAGAGTGAGAAGAAACCATTCTAAGCATCAAACATAGAGCCATGCTGGACCTGTACTTCCCTAAATTAAAAGACTGACATCTAAAGCATCTGCATTTTAGAAAATATGTCTTTTTTATATTCATTCATGGTACAGTCTATTTATCAGAACTTCTCTCCTCCTCTGGCAAACAAACAAACAAAATGCCCCCATCTCAACAAAACATTTCTACATGCTGACCGTAGTCATTTTTATCAATTTCATTTTTATCAATTTCATTTTTCATTTTTATCAATGATTTTACAGACACGAGAACTGAGAATCAGCAGACAGACGATATACCCAGCATCACACATACAGTTGATAGAGAGGTATAGATTCAGACTTGAGACTTCTGATTGTTTTTGGCCTATTTCTCTTGTTACATATTTGCCATGTATGACTAAAGCAATATATATAAAGATATTTTCTTAATGTTTGGCCCAAATGCCAAAAAATGAAAACCTAATTTCCTTAACTAAAAATCTGTGATCCACTTCTATTTGACTGGAATTTACCTCTATTTGACCTGAATGACTTTCTATTTTTTTAGTGTTATTTAATTAAAAGTAATAAATCTCCTCATGCTGAAGAACACCTTCATAAAGAGGGAAAAGTAACTTACATTACATACAGAAAGGTTATGTAATGAGGCAGCTCAAGAATTTAGGAAGCCAGTTCATAGAGTGTTACAGTATTCTTATAAGAGATAATCAGAATATGAACCAAAGGAGGGATATAGAGAAGAAAATGGCCTAAGAAATATTTGAGAGAACTGGGTGATTGATCAGATAGGGAGGCGATAAAAAAAGGAGAGATCAGTGATGACTTGTGTACTTAGGTGATGGAGCATACAGTAGAGATTTTTTTTCTTTTGCAAAGGTTAAAAATACAGGTTATATTTCAGAAACCTTCAAGCTCGCATGATACTTTAAACCAAATCAACAAACATTTGATTTAATATTACAACTCTAAAACAGATAGTGTCAGAAAAATTAGTGTGTATTAGAAATTAGAAAGCTAGCAATTTCTAAAACACAATTGAATTATGGAATAAAATGACTGTAAGTAACACTTGGTTTAGCTACATTACAGTCAGAGTAATGATTTCAGTCGTTGACATTTTATAAAACAGAATATTATAAGAATAGTTATAATTAGGCAATTAGTTCTATTACTCACGGCATAGAGTTGGAAGCACAAAGTCTCAAAATGGGTAATCAATACTTCTATATGTAATTAATCAGTTGAATTTGGACTATAGGTAAACACAAGGCTAAAATAAGTGAGGTCAACTATAGCTATCCCAATGTGATTAAACATCACTGTTGAGATGTATAAAAACATTGGCAAAAACATATCCATTGCTTCCAGAATAAACTGATCTTACTTTTAAGACACTGGTGTATTTATTCAATCTATAGTTACTGAGCACTGATTAAGAGCCAAACACTATGGTAGTGAGTGCTGGGGACACAATGATAAATACTATAAGCTGGAGACCTGGCCTCTATGGTTTAGAGTTTAGAGGAGAAGATAATTGTGCAATAACCACAAAATCCTATAGTCACAAACTGTGATAAAACTTATGAAAAAAGATGTTGTTGACAGAAAAATGTTTCTTCTTTCTGAAGATGCCTACATCCCAATCCCCAGAAACTACAAACATGTTGTTGCCTTATATGGCAAAAGAGATTTTTCAGATGTATTAAGAATCTTGAAGTAGGATTATCCATATGGCTCCAAAATAATCACAAGTGTTCTAATAAGAGGCAGGTAAAGCGGTAAGACTCAGAGGGAGATGCGATGATGGAAGCAGATGGTAGGAATCAGAAAGAAATTTGAAGATGTATGCTCCTGGCATTAAGGATGGAGGAAAGGCCCATGAGCTAAGAAATGCCAGCAATGTAAAAATCAAGAAAAGTCAAGGAAACAGATCCTTACCCAGAGCCTTAATAAGGAGCACAGCCCTGCTAACACCTTAATTTCAGTCCGGTGAGGCCCTTTTTGGACTTCTGATCTCCAAAACAGTAAGGTCATAAATATGGGTTGCATTAAGCAACCAAATTTGTAGTAAAAGTTTGTGGTAGCATATAGGAAATTGGTACATAACAGTTGAGAAACAATGTAGAGAATATGCAAAAAGAGTGTCTCTTCTAGAATCCCTCATTTTAAACATGATTTGGAAATTCTAGTATAATTGTGCTAATCTCCTTTAAATGTCTTTGTTACACATTGAAAACATATTTCAAGATACCACAGTATACCCCATAAATATATACAATTTTTAGTTTTTAATTAAAAATAAAGTGTTAAAAATGTTTCAACCATTTTCTTTTGCCATTAGGATGAAGAACAAAATCCATAACATGATGGACAAGGCCCCAGTGACACATCGGGTGTCTGTGTCTTCAATCTCATAGACTGCAGCATTTCCCTTGGATCTCACCATTCCAGCCTGCTGCTCTTCTTTCAGTGCTTTGAAACAAGTAAGATACTCACTCTTCTCACCGCAAGGCCTTTACACAAGAGGTTTGCATATTTATCCTGCAACCTTGGCCCTTTGTCCACTTTATTCAAACTTATCGTTTAGATCTGTGTTCAATTGTTACTTTCCCAGTTCCAGGAATGCTAAGTAACGAACTATTGGAATAAATTTAAGCTTATTTTTGTATTGAGGGAGAACGCCAATAATATAGAAAGAGGTAGCCAACACAAGAAAGGATAATCAATACTGTGAGTTTCCTGAAAAGATAGAAAGCCATGATATCCAGGGGGGGAAAAAAGAGAAAAAATAAGAAAGAAAGGATTAGTCTTAGATTGAAGGAGATGACACTTCTTCATTTTTTCCTCTGTTCTTTGCTTTTCAGTCCCATCTTTACCACCATCAATTTGAAATGTCTCAAGTCTTAGTTCTAGGACCTTTTTATATTGCAAGGTGCTTTGTTTTCTCTTTATTTTATTCTTGGTAGCCTGGTGTGAAAATTACTATAAAGGGAACTGGGAATAACTGGTTATCAAACTGCATGCTAAAGGCTTGGCTTTCAGTGATCACAGTGAAAAAAGTAAATGAAGTTTTGGGTTCCTGAGAGAAAGAGATGTTGAAATTTAAATAAATGCCTTAATTTAGCCTACACAAACATAAATCTGGCTAAGGCAACATGACAAAAATTTCCATGAGAAATAAATTGTATTTGTCATAAGAGAGAAAATCTGTAGGCATGAAACAAACAAAACAAAAATAAAAGGAAATTGAGACAGAACAAAGGATTAGAGTCTCAAGTGCACAAGGAATAGAATTCACAAAGAAACCTTACTTCTGTGTGTATATATTGATTAAAGGATTAAGGAAAGAATAAGAGAACATAAATATAAATGGAATGAATTGAAGGACAGAACAAATACAAATTCTAGAAATTGTGTCTTCTTTATGAATTGACTTTTTCTCATTGCGAAATATTACTCTTTATCTCTGATAATATGCCTTGTCGTGAAGTCTACTTTGTATGTAGCTTCCATATGCTTAGTATCTACATGAAATGTCTTTTCCCATCATTAGCTTTCAAATTTCTGTCTCTATGTTTAAAACATCTTTCTTCTATAAACATCGTAACTGGGTCTTGCATTTTTGTCAAGACTGACAGTATCTGATTTTTAATTAGGGTGCTTAACCTGTTTACATTTACTGAAAATATTGATATGCTTAAGCCTATGATCTTGCTATTTGTTTTCTATACGTTCCATCAATTTTTAGTTACCATATTCCTCATTTTCTGCCTTCTATTAGATAATCTGCATTTAAAAAATGCTTTAGGGTTTAAGATAAATATTTTGAACTTATTCATTCATGACAGGGCTCCCTGAGCTAAATCAACTAGTTCATAATACAAATAATTCTGCATGCATAAATTGGGATGGAAAAGGCAGAGGTAGAAAAACACTGAGGGTCAGTGATGGCATCTCAAATGGTACAGAAAACCAGAAGGGTTTAGAAAAGTTTTAGATGTTAAACAAGGTTTTTTCATAAATATTTTCATAATCTTTCTAATGAAAAAAAGTTATATTAACTCTAATGATATGGTTTGGCTATGTCCCCACCCAAACTTCATCTTGAATTGTAGCTCCCTTAAACCCCACATGTCATGGGAGGGACCAAGTTGGAGGTAATAGAATCATGGGGGCAGGTTTTTTACCCATGCTGTTCCTGTGATAGTGAATAAGTCTCATGAGATCTGATGGTTTTATAAAGGGCAGTTCCTCTGCACATGCTCTCTTTCCTGTTGCCATGTAAGACATGCCTTTGCTCCTCCTTCACTTCCCTCCATGATTGTAAGGCCTTGCCAGCCATGTGGAACTGTGAGTCTTTTAAACCTAATTTTCTTTATCAATTACTCATCTTGGGTATGTCTTTATTAGCAGTGTGAGAACAGACTAATACATGTAATAAAATCCTGCAGGAAAGAAAATAATCTGTCCTTTGGAACCTTTAAGTATAGGCTCTTTAACAACTGGACATAACGCTCAGGAGTAAATCCTGAAGCAAATGGGAACATGTTTACTTCTCACTTTTTCACTTTGTGTAAACAGCCTTAACCAGAATTAGGGGATTTAATAAGCAAGCAAAACTCAAATGAAAAATAGCCCCTTTGTTAGATATTCTTCTCAGTGAGTGAATATGCTGACAGAACCTTAGAAGAAAAATACAATAGGATCTAGAATAAACTGAAGCCCTTACAACTAAAAACAACTGAATGCTTCCATCCCAGTCAAAATATCACAGGAGAGAGTTTCTCCTTAAAGATGCCAATGCATAGCGTAAGCAGAAAATATAATTGACCAATGATGGTTAATGGGTGCAAAAAATAGTTAAAAGAATAAATAAGACCTACTATTTGATAGCACAACAGGGTGACTATAGTCAATAGTAACTTAATTATACATTTTATAATATTGAGTGTAATTGGATTATGTGTGTCTCAAAGGATAAATGCTTGAGGAGATGGATAGCCCATTCTCCATGATGTGCTTATTTTATATTGCATGCCTGTGTCAAAACATCTGATGGAATGCATCTACTGTGTACCCACACATACAAAAAAGGAATTTCTAAAACAAATCTGGTAATCAATACAGATGACCCAGGGGAAATTCAATACTCAATTTTCAATATTCTGTTTTATATTTAAACTTACAAGAAGACATTTATCTAAATAATAAAGGACAACTTGTGTGCATATATATATCATACGTATATATATAACTTTATTCTTCACTTTTAATTTTTGTGGGTTCAGAGTAGGTATATATTTATGGGGTACTTAAATAGGTACACAATGTGTATAGGTATACAATGTATAACAATCACATCAGGGTAAATGGAATGTCGATCACCTCAGGCATTTATCAGTTACGTTACAAACAATCCAATTACATTTATTTATTTATTTATTTATTTATTTTGAGATGGGGTCTCACTCTGTCACCCGGGCTGGAGGGCAATGGCATGATCTTAGCTCACTGCAACCTCTGCCTCCCAGGTTCCAGCAATTCTCCTGCCTCAGCCTCCTCAGTAGCTGGGATTACAGGGGCATGCCACAACACCTGGGTAATTTTTGTATTTTTAGTAGAAATGGGGTTTCACCATGTTGGCCAGGCTAGTCTCGAACTCCTGACCTCATGATCCGCCCAGCTCAGCTTCCCAAAGTGCTGGCATTACAGGCACAAGCCATCACACCTGGACTTTTTTAGTTATTTTTAAATGTATAGTTAAATTACCATTCACTATAATTACCCTATTGTGCTGTCAAATACTAGTTCTTATTCATTGTAACAATTTTTTGAATGTATTAAGCATTCCCAATTGCTCCTCATCCCACTACTACCCTTGCCCGTGGTAATCATTCTTTTACTCTCTATCTCCAAGTGTTTTAATTTTTAGATCTGACAAAGAAGTGAGAACGTGCCATGTTTATCTTTCTCTGCCCGGTTTATTTCACTTAATGATCTCCAGTTCAATCTATGTTGCTGCAAATGGCAGGATCACATTATTTTTTATGGTCGAATAGTACATCATTGAGTTTATGTACCATATTTTCTTTATTCATTCATCTGTTGATGGACACTTAAGTTGCTTCCAAATCTTGGCTGTTGTGAACAGTACTGCAACAAACATGAGAGTGGAGATATATCTTCAATATCCTGATTTCCTTTCTTTTTGATATGTAGCTGGCAGTGGAATTGCTGGACCATATGGTAATGCTAATTTTAGTTTTTGGAGGAACCACCAAAGTGGTCTCCACAATGGTTGTACTAATTTACATTACCACCAAGAGTGTAGAAGCTTTCCCTTTTTCAAACATTTTTGACAGCATTTGTTATTGCCTGCCTTTTAGATAAAAGCCACTTTAACTGGAGTGAGATGCCATCTCATTGTAGTTTTGATCGGCATTTCTCTGATAGGTGATGTTGAGCACCTTTTCATATATCTATTTGCCATTTTTATTAATAGGTCTTCCTTTGAGAAATGTCTATTCTGATCTTCTGCCCAATTTTAATTGGAGTATTAGATTTTTTTATTTCACTACAGAATTGTTTGAGCCCCTTGTACATTCTGGTTATTAATCTCTTTTCAGATGGGTAGTTTGCAAATATGCTCTCCCATTCTTTGGGTTGTCTCTTCACCTTGTTGATTGTTTTCTTTGCTATGAAGAAGTTTTTAACTTGATGTGATACTGCTTGTCTATTTTTGCTTTGAGTATCTGTACTTGTGAAGTATTACTCAAGAATTCTTTGCACACTGCAATGTCCTGAAGAGTTTCTCCAATTTTTTCTTTTAGTAGTTTAATAGTTTGAGGTTTTAGATTGCTTCTATACCCAGCTTTTTGAAAGTTTTTATTCATGAAGTGATGCTAAATTTCATTAAATGCTCCTTCAGCATAAATTAAAATGACCATATGGTTTTTGCCCTCCATTCTGTTGATATAATATACCACATTGATTGATTTGCAAATGTTGAACCATCCTTACATCCTTGAAACAAGTCCCACTTGGTCATGATCTTTTCAATGTTTCTTAACGTGTTGTTGAATTCAGTTTACTAGTCTTTCATTGAGGATTTGTGCATCAGTATTCATCAGGGATATCAACCTGAAGTTTTCTTTCATTTGGTGTGTCTTTGTCTGGTTTTGTTATCAGGGCAATACTGGTCTTGTAGAGTGAGTTTGGAAGTATCCTTCCTCCACTATTTTTGGGGATAGTTTGAGGAGAATTGGTACTAGTTCTTCAAATGTTTGGTAGAATTTAGAAGGGAAGCCCTCGGATTCCAGATTTTTCTTTGCTGGGCAACTCTTTATTATAACTTTGTCATCACTACTTGTTATTGGTGTGTTCTGGTTTTGGATTTCTTCATGGTTCAATCTTGATAGATTGTATATGTCTTGGAATTTATCCATTTCTTCTAGATTTTCCAATTTATTGGCATATAGTTATTTATAGTAGCCAATAATGATCTTTTGTACTTCTGCAGTATCAGTAGTAATGTCTCCTTTTTCATTGCTGACTTTATTTATCTGTGCCTTTTCTCTTTTTCTCTTAATTAGTCTGGCTAATGGTTTGTCAATTTTGTTCATCTCTTTCCAAAAAATAGAGCAACTTTTCCTGTTATTGATCTTTCGTATTGTTTATTTGTTTCAATTTCATTTATTTCTGCTCTGATCTTTATTATTTCTTTTCTTCTACTCATTTTGCATTTAATTTGTTCTTACTTTTCTGGTTCTTTAAGACGCATCATCAGGTTATTTGTTTGAAGCTTTTTTGTTTGTTTGTTTGTTTTGTTTTTATGTGGGCACTTGTAGCTATAAACTTTCATCTGTGTATCACCTTCACTGTATCCCATAGGTTTAGGTATATTGTGTTTCAATTATCATTTGTTTCAAATAATTTAAAATTTTTCTTTTTATTTTCTTCATTAGCCACTAGTCATTCTGGAGCACGTTGTTTAATTTTCATGTTTGTATAGTTTCCAAAATTCCTCTTGCTGTTGATTTCTAGTTTTATTCCATTGTGGTCAGAGAAGATGCTTGATATTATTTCATATTGTTTGAATGTTTTAAGACTTGTTTTGTGATCTAACATATGGTTCATCCTTGAGAATGCTTCATGTGCTGGGGAGAAGAATGTGTATTCTGCAGCTAGCTATTGGATGAAGTGTTCCGTAAAGACTTGTTAGGTCCATTATATCTATAGTGCAGATTACGTCCAATGTTTCTTTCTTGATTTTCAGTCTAGATGATATGTCTAATGCCAAGAGTGAGATATTGAAGTCTCCAGCTATTATTTTGTTGGAGTCTAACTTTTCTTTAGTTTTAATATTTGCTTTATATATCTGGTTGCTTCAGTTTGGGATTCATACATATGTACAGTTGTTATATTCTCCTGCTGAATTGACCCCTTTGTCATTATATAACAGCACTCTTTGTCCCCCTTTTTATAGTTTTGGCCTTGAAATCTGTTTTGTCTACTTCATCAGTTCTGCTATTAAGACACAGGGAGGGGAACGTCACACACTGGGGCCTGTCAGGGGTAGGGGGCTGGGGGAGGGATAGCACTAGGAGAAATGCCTAATGTAAATGATGAGTTGATGGGTGCAGCAAACCAACATGGCACATGTACACCTATGTCACAAAACTGCACATTGTGTGCGTGTACCCCAGAATTTAAAGTATAATAAAAAAGAAATGTCTATGTATTCTTCAGTATGTCAATTGCATTTTTCAACTACAGAATTTCTGATTGATTCTTTTAAATTATTTTTATCTCCTTGTTGGATTTATCTGATATAATTCTGAACTGCTTCTCTGTGTTATCTTGAAATTTTTTGAGTTTCATCAAAACAACTATTTAAAAAAAGCAAGAAAAAAAGCATAGTATCAAGAAATATAAAAAAATTAAATCCAGACCCATATATGACAGATGTTGAAATGTTAAAGGTACAGTAAAGAAGTAAGGAAACATACTGGATTAGATGAATGATTTCAGCAGAAAGATTAAAACTACTTTTAAAAAATCACATGTAAACACTAGAAATAAAAATTAAAAAAACAAACAACCCCATCAGAAAGTGGGCAAAGGATATGAACAGACACTTCTCAAAAGAAGACATGCATACAGCCAACAGACACATGAAAAAATGCTCATCATCACTGGCCATCAGAGAAATGCAAATCAAAACTACAATGAGATACCATCTCACACCAGTTAGAATGGCAATCATTAAAAAGTCAGGAAACAACAGGTGCTGGAAAGGATGTGGAGAAATAGGAACACTTTTACACTGTTGGTGGGATTGTAAACTAGTTCAACCACTGTGGAAAACAGTATGGAGATTCCTCAAGGATCTAGAACTAGAAATACCATATGACCCAGCCATCCCATTACTGGGGATATACCCAAAGGATTATAAGTCATGCTTCTATAAAGACACATGCACACATATGTTTATTGCAGCACTATTCACAATAGCAAAGACTTGGAATCAACCCAATGTCCCTCAGTGACAGACTGGATTAAGAAAATGTGGCACATATACACCATGGAATAGTATGCAGCCATAAAAAGGATGAGTTCATGTCCTTTGTAGGGACATGGACGCAGCTGGAAACCATCATTCTCAGCAAACTATCGAAAGAACAGAAAACTGAACACTGCATGTTCTCACTCATAGGTGGGAACTGAACTATGAGATCACTTGGACACGGGAAGGGGAACATCACACACCGGGGCCTGTGGTGGAGACGGGGGAGGGGGGAGGGATGGCATTGGGAGTTATACCTGGTGTAAATGACGAGTTGATGGGTGCTGATGAGTTGATGGGTGCAGCACACCAACATGGCACATGTATACATATGTAACAAACCTGCACGTTGTGCACATGTACCCTATAACTTAAAGTATAATAAAAAAAAAAATTAAACAACAACAAAAAATACAGAATACTCCTGAGAGGTTCATCAGTAGTCTAGATAGAGCCAAGCAAAGATTTACGAGACCTGAAGATAGGTCAGTAGAAATTATCTAACTTAAACACAAAGAGTACAAAAGAGTGAAAAAGCAAAAAACACAAATAAACGACAACAAAAACAGCACAGAGCATCCAAGAGTGTGAACAGCATCTGACTCTTTACACATAATTGCAACATGTGAAGAATGGAATAGAATACATCTGAATAAATAAGCTTATGTTTTTTCAAACTTAATGACAGACATAAATCCAACAGGTTCAGAAAACACTAAGAGGGAAAATTACCACGCATAGATGCATCATATTCAAACTGCTTATGTAAGGACAGAGACACTTTTGAAGGAAATCACATGAAAAAATACACATTACAGATGATCAGAGGTAAAAATTACAATGGGCTTCTCAGAAACCATGCAAACTGGAAGACAAAGGAGTAGCATTTTTAATGAACCAAAATTAAAATGTCAGCTTAAAATTCTATGTCTAGCGAAAATATTTTTCTAAATAAAAGAGAAATAAAGTATTTCTCAGATCAATGCTGAGGGATACCTACTCTCCAAGAAAAATTAAAAAAAGACCTTTAGGTAGAAGGAATATGATTTCAGACAGAAATTTTTACCTATATAAAGTCATGAAGAGCACTCAAAATGCATAGTATTGCCTTCAAAAACTTCCCCAGTATCAATCAATTCTATACCTTGAAGAACTTGCTGTAAATCACCTGGACCCAGATCACAGGTTTTCTGTACCATGTTTTTCATTTGCAGCATTTTCATTTGATTATTCCTTAGAGTTTACATTTCTCTTCTGAAAACATCCCCCCCGATGACCTCTTTCAGAGACACGTTTAAGGCTCTGCTGAAATGTCTTTGACTTGCAAAATAAATAAGTCTCCTTATTTTTGCAGGCTTCACACTATGAATATATTCCTAAGGAGAATGCATGTCAGTTCAAACATCAGCAAATAATTTGGCCATTCCCAGTGAAATGAAAGACATGCATACCGTTGAACCTGAGAATTCCACTTTTAGGTTTTACTTTATATGAATTAACTCTTGCATAAGAAAGCACATGCAGGTCGGATGTGGCGGCTCACGCCTGTAATCCCAGTACTTTGGGAGGCTGAGGCGGGCGGATCACGAGGTCAGGAGATCGAGATCATCCTGGCTAACACGGTGAAACCTCGTCTCTATTAAAAATAAAAAAACTAGCCGGACGCAGTGGCGGGCGCCTGTAGTCCCAGCTACTCGGAGGCTGAGGCAGGAGAATGG
>NW_012118488.1:8181557-8202651 GCF_000951035.1 Colobus angolensis palliatus
ACCCCGTCTCTACTAAAAAATACAAAAAACTAGCCGGACGAGGTGGTGGCGGCGCCTGTAGTCCCAGCTACTCGGAGGCTGAGGCAGGAGAATGGCAGGAACCGGGAGGCAGAGCTTGCAGTGAGCCGAGATCGCGCCACTGCACTCCAGCCTGGGCGACAGAGCTAGACTCTGTCTCAAAAATAAAATAAAATAAAATAATAAATAAATAAATAAATAAAAAAGAAAGCACATGCAATGATGTCCATAACTACACTGTATAATGGTGAAAATATGGAAGAAATGCAGTGGAAACTCAAGTTGAGAAAACCTACATAAATTTCGTTATGATGACAAAATGGAATTCTGTCAAGCAGTGAATATTAATAATGCAGAATGATATATGAATAATCATACATTATTTTGTATTTAAAAGTTATATGCAATGCAATATACATACACAAATGGAAACATTATATATATAATAGGTTGAATTACATAAAATTCCTTTTTTGTGTATAGATCAAACAAGGTCAAATATCATCAGTTTCACAGTAATCAACCTAATCAAATTTAAACTACATTCAAAGAGTAATATATAGTTTATGGAGATGTAGCTAAATAACAACTTACTAGCTAACTAAATTTCTTGGCCATATAATATACGTAAAACACTGTTATAAGCATTTCACATATATTAATTTATTTAATTCACACAATCAATAGTCATATCAGGTAGAAAATAATATTATTTGTCCTCATTTCTATTGATGATGCCAACAAAGAAAGAAAAATGCATGCCTGAGAGAAAGAACATCAATCTTATGTTAGAGGTTATCCCTGGGAAGAAGGAATAGGGGGTCAGATGATGGGCGGGAAGAGCTTACTTATGTATTATTACAAATAAACAAAGGGGAAAAAAATCCAGAAGAGAATGGAAGACCTGAGGGTAATATGATAA
This sequence comes from Colobus angolensis palliatus, assembly GCF_000951035.1. NCBI lineage: Eukaryota > Metazoa > Chordata > Mammalia > Primates > Cercopithecidae > Colobus > Colobus angolensis. The sequence goes on from NW_012118488.1 coordinate 8,182,498, forward strand.
AATGGCATAATCCATTTTATATCTCAGCAGTTTATATTTATATATTTTTGTATACTTTTCTGAATGTTTGAAATCTCTTTTTTTTTTTTTTAATTTCAAAGGGAAGATGACCCAAACTCTTTGTGACTCACTCCTCCATAATTTGCTATCCTTTTTCTCCTCCAGCAGATATCAGTCTTTAAGTGGTCTTCAAAGCCCTTCATAATAGCCCTTGATAATAACAACTGACACTTATATGTCCGAAACATATCTGTAAGAAGTACAAAGAAAAAGTACTTAAAGAAAAGAAAAAGACAACTCTCTCTCTCTATATATATATGTATATATTCCTACTCTGTTGCCACTTTGACAGTAACTCAAGAAATATTTTAGAGTTCCAACAATCATAGAATTATTTAGCTTCCCACCTATGAAAGATAAATTTTCTTTGCAATTATTCAGCCGCGAAGCAGTAGAAGGTAACAGAAAGTTCAGTGAAAGTAAACTAAATATAGGGAAGTAATCAATTCACTCAAATAATGAAACTATCGTAGCACAAGGACAATTCCAAATTTAAAAAAAAAAAAACATCTAGTAGGAACTCCTCCTAGTTAATTTTTTAAAGCGTCAATCTGTTTAAGGGTTAAAGGACAAAAATTGATCTTCCTCCCAGTAAATTTGTTTTAAAGTGTGAATCATCTGAAAGGTCATGGGACAAATTATTTTATTAACCATGATTTTAATAATTGTGGTTGGAATTTGAAATATATTGAGGACAAGAGTTAGAGACCTGGGTTTCTCTGGAAGTGCAACGTTCCTTAGGACCATTTTCCTTCAATGAGGTTTTAAAACAGAAACCAACTGAGGGGAGTGCTCTTTCCTGGGAGCAAACTCAGCTTCACCACACTCTATCCTTAAAGCAACTGAAAATGTATGATGCCTTGAAGCCGTTAGGTTTAATTCTAACTCCAGCCTTGGCCAGTTTCACTTTCTCCCTTCTGACTCTTTTCCCGGGTAAGATAAATTAAGACCTAAAACGATTCTGTGATTTGGGAAGGTTTGGAAAAGATGGATTCAACCATTAGGAAAATGATGTTCGCTCTTGCTTGTCATTTTTATCTTTACATGACCTAGCTTTTAGGCTCCATCTGCTTGTCTCACTGGAGGCCTTTACCTTAGCCTTAGACATAGAAATAGTCTAGATTTTTAAGACTGTGGCTGATTCTTTCTGGTGGGATTGGTTTAAAAGATGGGTGCCTAGGGCAAAGGCTGATCTGCCTCTGAAGGTAAAGCCAAACAAACTCATGCATGCTCAGTCAGAATGTGAATTTTCTGTAATTAACATTATACTTTCACTAGTGAAACAAACCTTTAATGTCAAGCCCTGAACTCAGTCTTTACTGTGATAACTTCACAAATATATATAATATATATACAATAGATTCTTCCCTCAGTATATCTGAGAAACGAATCTATATCTAAAAGGGTTTTAAACTTTAATCTGAGAGAAGGATTTAGTGTCAGTTATAGTCTCTTTCCTTTCTTATTTTATTAATAGTAGAACAGATATCTTGGGTCTTCCATCAGATTATGCATCTTTGTATTAATATAGTCCAGTTTTTCCAAATTTATAAACTACTACCCACAGTAAGAAACATAGTTTATATTATATTTACTGAAATATATTTGTGAATGCATATTTATGTATATATTACACATGCAGACATGTATCTATACGAAACAACATCTCCAAGAAGCAATACTTACATTAGCACATCTAATGCACTCTAATATTTCTAGTATAATCCTTTCTTTTTCAAATTAAAAATGTACTGGGGCTGGGTACAGTGGCTCACACCTATAATCTCAACACTTTGGGAGGCCGAGGTGGGAGGATTACCTGAGACTGGAAATTTGAAACCAGCCTGGGCAGTATAGCCAGATCCCATCTCTACAACATTTTTTAAATTAGCTGGGCATGGTATTGCCCACCTGTAGGGCTAGCTACTCAAGAGGATGGCTTGAGCCCAGAAGTTTGAGGCTGCAGTGAGGCTGTACTTCATACTTCACTGCAGTTCAGCTTGGGCAACAAAGTGAAATCCTGTATCTAAAAAAACAAAACAAAACAAAAACATGCTATTGCTGTTTTATTATTTTTATGTCCTACCACCAGATATTAGACTGTAGCTTACAAAAAAGCATTGATTAGACAACATAGATATAAATGTATCTGGTTAAAGCAAATCATCTATCTGTCTATATGTATACATATAAACAAAGTCAGATAAGCAATAGTACATATATAGTATTATATGTTGTATTGTGTTCTACGTATAATACCATATGCAGTTGTACTTATCTGACTGCTATCTTTTGTCTAAAATTTTAACTAAAATAGTGAAATAAGGTATATTCAGCTTCTTTGTTTTAAGTCAGAACTTTTTGCAAACAACCGCAGGGTTAGATCAAACGGCTGAGTTCACACTTAAGATGAAAATAAGGTACAGATCAGGCACAGTGGCTCATGCCTGTAATCCCAGCACTTTGGGAGGGTGATGGGGGCAGATCACCTGAGGTCAGGAGTTCAAGATCAGCCTGGCCAACATGGTGAAATCCCATCTCTACCAAAAAATACAAAAATTAGCTGGACATGATGGTGCCTGTAGTCTCAGCTACTAGGGAGGCTGAGGCAAGAGAATCGTTTGAGTTTGGGAGGCAGAGGTTGCAGTGGACCAAGATCGTGCCACTGCACTCTAGCCTGGGTGACAGAGTGAGACCCTGTCTCCAAAAAGAAAAAAGAAAAGAAAATGAGGGACAATTTCTTATAAAATTGGCATGCATATAAATACATGCAACTACCTATATACAAAATACTTCTTACTTTTTTTTTCAGTGATAAAAACTCTTAGTCAGGTGTGATCAAAAAATAGTATTTCCACACTGAATACTCTCAATCAATGATAGTTTCTATTTAATCTTCTCTCTGGGTTGATAATTTTGTGTCCCAGCTTTATGAATAACTGAACAAGATGCCACCAAGCTGAAATGAGGCGCTTAGACATTTTTTCATGGAATTACTCTGTTTATCCCTAAATAATAATGAAAATTTGTGTTAAATTCTTAAGTTAACTTGAGGTTTCAAAGGTGCTTATGATAAATTTAGATAATAAGCATACAATTGTCTTACTCTTGCCAGTTTTACATATTTTTCCCCCACTGTAACTTTGGCTAAAGCAGAAGTAGAAGAATTTTGGCTTATGATTTCACCTGTTATCAGAAAATACTTGCTGTCATCAGTGATAAATACACAGGAAGATCTGAGGAGGGTTTCCCACTAGGAAAGAAGAATGCTGGAAACTCTACCTACCTGTAACTGCATCCACGGATCACATTCTTGCAATATATAACTTTTTATATAATGTGATAAATGCCTTTTTTAACATTATTTAATAATTATTACTTTTGTTTATGAAAAAAATCCACAAAGAAGCAAATTAAACTTACATGGTTTGAAAGCACAGGTAGAATTCTAAGATCAAATTCTAAGACGAAAATCTAATTCTGTAGCAGCCTATAGAAGTTCAGAGAGGATACCTAAGCTTTAGAATGAGGGCCTCTTTTTGAGCCATTGGAGGAGTGCATTTTATAAAGATTACTCTGATTGCAGTTGTCATATACAAGGTCAAAAAACAAGAGGAGAAATAATCTTCCTCATTTTTTAGCTCCACACTCAATAACTTCTAAAGCAGCATGAGTATAGGATAATTGGGTACAACACAGGGCTCTGTAGCAACACAGAAAGAATTATCAAGTGTTTAGCTGTGAACAGAGCTGGTTAAGAAGCAGTTTTATTGCAAGTTGGCCACTTGGCACATGGCTGAGTTATGCAGAGTAAAAGGCTCTGGTTTGAAGATGTGTGTGCTAAATATTAGAAAATCACTCAGATTTGAGAATAAGCAAACTTCTTCACATTACTCTGCTTTTTCTAATTACTTTCTATAAAATATGAATATTAACTATTATTCATATAAATATTTAAATGAAATAGAATAGCAGTGGAAGAATTGAAAAAAAAATTGCAAGGTATAACTAGATTCCATGCTCTCACATTAAGATGGTAATAAACTACACATGCATTTGAATGTGGGGCTATGTGTTTAAAATTTTAATCTCACTTTCTCTCTCTGATCCACTTAGAAATATTTGTTAACCCTGATTTTATTGAAATAGGCAGTGGGTTGTATATAAATTTCTCTGAAAATATCTAGGTGAATCAACTGACTCAGAGTGTTTTTGATGAAATGTTTTCAAAGTTGAAGGAAAATCTAATCCTACGACATTAATTGCCTAGGAATCAAGGGTTCGATGTATGACAGAATTCCTAGCACCTCTGAATGGCCTTTGCTTTACCTTTGTGCGGTGCTTTTTGCAGGACAATATCATAACCACAGGACACTGTTGGAATATCCTCCCAAAGTACAGTGAAGAGATATTGGCAAGAAATTTACCAAACGTGTCAGATGTCTCCTCCCTACCAATATTTTCAGCAAACTCTTTCAACAGGTCAGTTTTTACACTTTCTGGCTAAATTAGCCGACACTGTCTTAGCATTTATCAGAGAAAAAGAAAACACACTTGGAAAACTTAGGCTTTCTTTTCTTCCCAAAGACATTTTCAATTTTTTTATCATTCAACATATGATATATTCATTATGCTCCTGGCACAAATTCAACATTCAACAAGCAACTTCTGTGCATTCTCCTCTGTCACTCCCTATGCTAGCTCCTGAGAACACAGGAAGGAAAAGCACAAGCCCACCTCTGGTAGCTCACCTTTAGGGAATAAGATAGAGTCGTAATCTCATAGAGTGCCATTACTTCTGTGATACTGGCATAGAGAGTGTGAGTAGAACCCAGAGAACTGGAGAGGCCTGATGACTGGTTATAATATCACTCAAATGATATGGTCCATGGATAGATTCAACTGTGACATCAGATGATCTTCTTTGCAGTTCAGTCAAATAGAGTCTCTTGAAGCATAAGAGAACAGCAGGATCTGGCTAAGGAATTTTGTGTTGGATTTCAAAAGGGCTTAGTAGCGCTACACTGCTATGAATATATTTTCATTTAAAGGTTTAGACCATCTGTCCCCTTATTTCCCAATGAACAGCTCACTTCATGAAAACAATCTTTTTTTTTATATTCTACCTATTAAATAACACATATATCAGAACACATACAGAAGAAACTTCAGAAATGTATAAAATATAACCTTGTGGTTTTAATAATAGCACCATGGAAATTTTTTGACAACTAGCTTAAATGTGATTTTTATAAGGATAATAAGAAAATTTATATTTAAGAAATAGGCAGTGTTAAATCTTCTTATAGATTGAAATAAAGGGATAAGGTAGAGGTCAAATAAGGCATTTGGGTAATAGACAGATATGTTTGGAGTGGTAGCTATTGATGAGTGACTGACAAGCAGAGAGAGAGAGATAAATATGTATGTGAAGATTTTCAATTATTCATGTTTCTTAGGAGGCAGCTCAGGTTTAACCTAATGGCATCTCATTTACTGTCTGTTACACTTGGAGGTGGTGTGGCAAGCCTAAAGAAGAGAGTGACTTTTTCAAGAAAATCCCTTTGTGACACAGGGGCAATGGGAAATAACAGCTTCGCAACAGTTCCTAGGAGAGAAGGAAAGGCTGAAAAATCCATGCAGCTTTGAATAAAGAATATTCAAGTGCATTTAAATCACTTACCTAAATTTATTATGATAAAATCATGAATTATGTTCACTCCACATTTGCAATTAGATGCTACAACAGATGGTGAAGATTTACAGAAACATTAACATTCTGGATAAGACAAGTTTAATAAATTTGTCAATGGGAGTCTCTGGGGCTATGGGAAAGTGTTTATATGCCAAATAAAATAGGTAGTTAGGTGTGAAGGAAGGCATGGACAAGGAAAGGAGGGTTTTCACATTCCCACTATGGAATTCTGAATTTGGTATTTGCAAAGGTTTTATTATTGTGAGGACTCAAGAAAACTTCAAAATGTGTTTCACAGAAGCCCACACATTATACTAAATATAGGTCTGCCAGAAAAGATGCCTATGGAAAAACTGTAAAACATCTATCTTTGAACAGTCCCTAAACCCAGCAAGCATCAATTTATCTGGGACTTAACTTCCCTTTGCAATACAACTAATAGAAATGTCCTCAAAACACAATAGTCTCCAGTCTTAGCTTTCACAGCTTTTTCATGCCACATAAACTGTACACCCTAGAAAGTCACGTATTCATTTATTCAATCAATCAAACAAACAGAGAAAAATCATTTATTCAATATTTCCTATCCCAATAGCATAATAGCAAATATTATATTATTTATGCTGGGAAAAGGTCTATTCCCTAAGCACTGTATTAATATGGTAAGAATCCAGAATCTTATGTAGAATAGCTTTAGCTTCATCAGTAAAATTCTTTCTTGAAGTACCTTTGATTGGATTTTTCTCATTTGCAGTGAAAAATCACAGTCATCAGATCTTTATAAATTCATTTTTACTTAGTCACTCTTACTCCATCATCTCAAACAAATAAACAATAGTCTTTGCAACAAATTTTCTGAAACAACTGGGCATCTACATGCAAAAGAAGAAAAAAACGACTGTAGACAAACCTTACTCTCCTCACAAAATAAAAAATTCAAAATGGATCATAGACCAATACGTAAAAACACAAATCTATAAAATTCCTAGAGGGTAACATAGGAGAAAATCTAGATGACTTTGGATTTGACAATAACTTTTTAGATGCAATACCACAGACATGACCTACAAAATAAAGAATGGACAAGCCAGACTTTATTACAATTAGAATTTTCTGGTTTGTAAGAGATACTGTGAATAGAATGGAAAGACAAACCACAGCCTGGGAGAAAATATTTGAAGAAAAATATTTCTGATAAGAAACTGTTATTCAAAATATTCAAAGAATTCTTAAACATACATAATAAAAATTGAACAACCTGATTAAGAAATGGGCAAAGACCTGAGCAGACACCTCACAAAGACGATATGCAGTCGGAAGAAAAAATATGAATATCTGTTTAACATCATATCTCATTAGGGAATTGTGAATTAAAACAATAATTAGCTATCACTATACACCTAACAGAATGACCAAAATCCAAAACATTAACAATATTAAATAATGGTGAGGATGTGGAGCAACAGGAACTCTCATTTATTGTTACTGAGAATGAAAAAATGGTACAACTTCTTCTGAAGACAGTTTGGCAGTTTCTTACAAAACTAAACATACTCTCACTATACAATCCATGAATCATGTTCCTTGATATTTACCCAAATTAGTTGAAAACTTCTGTCCACACAAAAGCTTGCACAGGGATGTTTATAGCAGCTTTCCTCATAATTATCTAAACTTGAAAGCAACCAAGATGTGGTTCAGTGAATGAATGGGAAAACAAACTATAATATATCCAGACAATGGAGTATTATTGAGTACTAAAAAGAAGTTAGCTGTCAATTCATGAAAAGATATGGAGGAAACTTAAATGCATATCACTAAGTGAAAGAAACAAACTCAAAAAAGCTATCATTTGACATTTTGGGAAAGGCAAAACTATGACAACAGAAAAAAGGGATTCCAAGAGATAAGGAAAATATGGAATAATAGGCAAAAAAGCATGGAAGGTTTTTAGAGCAGTGCAAATATTCTGTATGATACTATAGTGGTGTATACATGTCATTATACATTTGTTAAAACTTACTGAATGTACCCACCAAGCGTGAACTCTAATGTAAACTCTGGACTTTGGGCAATAATAATATGTCAGTGTAGGTATATCAAGTTTAGGAAATGTACCACTATGGTGAGAGATTTTATGTGGGAGAGGCTATGCACGTGTGTTGGAAGAGGGTGTCAAGGAGTATAAGGGAAATCTCTGTAGCTTCTGCTCAATTTTGCTGTGAACCTAAAACTGTTCTAAAAATGAAGCCCATTAAAAAATAATTTTAAGATAAAATGTGCAATGAGTCTTACTCTTAAGACTAGTTTCAAAGGTGTACTTACATACATCAAATACTAAAAATTCTATAAGAACCATTTTACACGGGGTATGGTGGCTCACACCTGTAATCCCAGTGCTTTGGGAGTCAGGAGGGTTGGTTGAAACTTGGAGTTTGAGACCAGCCTGGGCAACATAGTGAGACCACTGTCTCTAGAAAAAAGAAAAAATTTAAATAATTCAGCAGGGTGAGGCATGCCTGTGGTCATAGCTACATGGGAAGCTGAGGGAGGAGGATCACTTGAGCCCAAGGGTTCAAGCCATGATCATGCCACTGCACTCCAGTCTGGATAATGAAGCAAGACCCTGCCTCAAAAAAAAAAAAAAAAAGAACCATTTTATATAATTTCATACCAGACTACATAATATCTTTTAAAAGGAATTCAAGAATATGAGTCAGGCTTCTAACTTCATAGCTTCATAGCTTTCTAGTTTAAACGTTTCTATTAGGATAATACAACTACTACTGAGTTGACACTTACTAACCAACAACGCTTTGTTAAATGTTTTACATCTATTATCTAGCTCCTCCCCATATCCCTATGAAGTAGATGTTAGTAAAACGTGCAAACTGAGATTAGGTAATGTCTAGAGTTACCCAGCTATCAAAAGATGGGAACCAATCATCATCAAGCTCTCTGTCTGACTCCAAAGTCTCACTCTCAATATCTCTGCTAGCAATACTACCCATTCTACTTCATGTGTTCATGGGTGGGCAAGTACTTCATACTCAGTTATTTTAATTTAATGATAACCTCTACAAATCTGTAGCTTCTGCTAAAATACTGGAATATGTTCTGACTTTTTTCCACTTTTGAATAATTGATATTCTACTTGCTTAACTCCAGCATTTGAAGTTATATTTTCTCCAGCATTCTTCTGACTACAGGATTGGCACCACTGCACCACTGGCACTCCTATTTTAGTCTCTGATGTTCCTGCTAATAGATTATCCATCTGTTATTCTGTCATTTTATTGCTATGTAACTATATTACTTTATGTAGCAGTGGACCGAGTCAATGAATATGGGATCTCCAGCAACATGGTGACAGGGTAATTTAGTTAGAAATCTGCCAAATTCAATATCTGATATGCTGTGTGTTTATTTCAACAATAAACCAAAAATGATAAGGTTCCTAGTAGTAAGACTCTATAAAGCACAAGTTTCAAACAATCGCATTTTTAAAAATATTGGGCATATTCCAAGAATTATACTATAATACTGTGATTTGAAGTTTAAAGATTAGAACATAGTAAGAAAAAGAAGTAAAAAAAGTGAAATGGAAGATACTTTTGATAATAAAACAAAGATATATGGAAAGAGAAACAGAAAATGTGTATAGAAAAATTCTATTTAATCCAAACCTAGTAATATTTTCAGAAAAAGTTATTATACGAAGTTAGAGGAGATGCAGATCTTCCTTGAGAGCACATGATAAGAAAAAACAGGTATTTGTGTTAAAACATGATACTAGTAACAAGTTAAAATTTAATCCATGTTTGCTTTTTAAAAGACAAAAATAAATTGAGTTGTATATCCTACAACTAAATATAAAACACAGTTGCAAGTAAACAATATGTAGAGGAAGAAATATAGAATGTGACCACGTAAAGATATGTATATATGTAGCAATAAAACTAGAAAATGAAAAATAACCCATTATCATTAAAACAAATGAAAAAATATACCTTCAATAAAGACACTAGATGGAAGTTATCATATAAATATTTTCTTTCACATTTTTAAGGAACAGAAAAATTTCATGCTACATAAACTATTTCAGAACATTTAAAAATTAAAATGTTTCTAATTCATTTTGGTGAAATCATATGGCCCTGAGGTAAAAAAAACAAAACAAAACAAAACCAAAAAAAGGTAATACAAAATAAATAAAATTATGAAACAATTTATTTTATAAATATAGATGAAAAAATGTTTACACCCAAACTCACAAAATTAAACTCAGCAAAATAAACCAGAAATTAATTAAAATAATAAAACACCATGACCACATGAAGTTATTTCCAAAATATGATGTAATTTAATATTTGAAAATCATGCATTAGATCAATGGATTAATGGCAAAAATAATTATTTTTGAAAGGGTATCATGAAAAAGGGTATCATGAAAAACTAGCATAACTACTTTTGATAATTACTAGATAACTACTAGAAAGTGGAAAACAAAAATGTCTTCGTGTCAGTCTTAAGATAATAGCCAAAAGTTAAATGTAAAAAGGGGGAAATAACATCAGTGTTCTTGTTAACTCTTGTTAACTATTCTTTAGTTTGGAAAATATTGTTATTTTGTTTAATAAAAGTATTGTTTATATTGATGTACAATGAGTTTTTCATTATTTTAAAATTAACATTTAAAAAAAATCTCAGCTTTAATTTTTATTATGGTAAATATTGATGAATATAACCAATATTAAGAGAAAAGATCTTAAGTACCCTCAGTAATTGTCAAGGACATAAAAATGTGGTCCTCAGGCTAAAAAGTTTGAGAGTTGTTCAACTACAATCATGTAGTCACCTCCTAAATTATGAATTGAGTTTTCCCATCACTCCAGAACTTTTCCTTATGTTCCAGGACACCACCTACAAAACTATTATTCTGACTTCTATCACAATATATTATTTTTTGGATTTTGTTTTGAACTTCAGGTAAAATTACATACTTTTAAAAACCATTGATAATTGTTATCATTTATAAAATGTATTATTTTCAAATATTACACTGTATGTACATTTTTAGAATTAACTTCCCTTGATCATAGTGTTGTATTGTTTTAACTATTTTCTGGTTTTATGTTGCTGAACTTTGATTTCTTGAAATTTGAATGCAAATGTTTTACATCTGTATTTGTAAAATAAATGGTTTTATCATTTTCTTTATTTTGTACTATCTTTGTAATTTTTTAATATTAAGGCTGTATGATCTCAGTAAAGTAAATATATTTCTTTTATGTTTATATTCCTTCCTTAAACACAATAAAATTTACTCATTCTGTTACATGTCATTAGTTCATTCTTTGTATTAGTTTGTAACACTACTAGTAGTTCATACTACTACTACCAGGTGGTATTAATTGTGTGAATATACCATCATATGCTTACCAGTTCCCCTGTTAATTAACATCGCATCTTGGTTGTTTTCAGCTTTTGGCTAGCATGAATACCACTGCGATGAACATTCTGTACAGTTATTTTTGTGGACATGTGCACTAATTTATCTTGGATGTATGCCTAGGAGTGTTATTGTCGGATTACAGAAGAGGCATCTACTTAACTTTGTGAGAAATGACTAAACACTTTTCCAAAGTGGTATACCATTTTACGATAGCAATACATGAAAGTTCCTTTTGCTTCACATTCTAGTTAATATTCTGGTGGCCTTATAATAAGATCTTATTGCAGTTGTAATTCCCAAAGAAACAATGGTGCTGAAAACTTTTCCAAATACCTATTGGCCATTTGGAGATCTTCGTTGGTGAAGTACTCATTTAAGTATTTTGACTTTTTAAATTATTTTAGAAAGGAGAGGGTGCAGTGTGTCGTTTTCTTATAGATATGCAACTGTTTCTTTACTCTGGATGCAAAAACACAGAGAAATCCTTAAAATCTGGGTTTCCAGTGAGATGAGGAATATGTTGTTTCACTACATTAACTGTTTTACACACAAAAGAAGTGCATATAATGTCCTGTTGCGTATCTTAAATATGAATAATAAAATATCTTTAGAAATAAATTTTTAAGAACAAGAAAACAATTTTTTAAAAAATTTGACACATCATTACAAAAATGGTGTGGTATATGGGTTATAAAACAGCTACATTTTCCCCCTGTATTTGTATCCTATGTTATGTAGTTTTGCTATGCTCTCCCATATAGCATCTGCACTCACACTCCCTGACTCTTGTTCTTGTTTCTAGGCTCAGCTACATAATTTGTTTTGGTTAATGGGATAATAGAAAATATGAAGAGGCTTAAAAAATTTTAAAAAACCAGAGGCTTAAAAAATTGCCTGCAAGTTTCCCCTTTCTCTCTTTTCACTGATTCCTTCATAAAAACATGGTGGGATTGCCTTCTGGAGGATGATGTATGAGGAGCAGTGCTATGTCAGTGTAGTCATTACGGTCAATGATCTCTCTGAGCAGGTAACAGCCAACCAACCCTCAAATATGTGAGACAGCACAGGCAAAATTAACAAAGCCTCTTTACCAAACCGTAGCTGACTGCAAATGCATGAGTAAACCCAGACTAGGTAATCACTCTGCCAATCCACTACTGCGAGGTAAATACATAATTATTTTATTAAGTCACTGGGTTTTGTGGTTGTTTGTTATGCAATATGATTGTTGCAATAGATAACTACTTCGTGGGGACAAATGATTGCATAAAAGGAATTTACACAAATAATGCAAAAAGTATTTAAATGTATTAGTAACCAGGACAATTTAAACTCAACCAATCATGATACAGTTTTTCTCACTCATTATATTGGCAAATACTTTAAGTTTAAAAATATGCAACATAGCCCAGAGAAATGAAAACAATAGTGGGACTGTAGCTTGTGATATCTTTCCTGGAAGGCAAATAGACAATATGTAAACATTTAAAATATGCATTCTGAGGCAGACTGCTCAGCCAAAAGCAGGTGGGAGCCTAGAAAGGCTCCCTAATGAGGTTATAATGTAAGTGAGTGACCCCTAGTGGTACACATTCCTACCATGGACTGCTGCAGTCTTAGCCACCAGAAATCCCCTTAACCCCTGCAAGCCCTAAGAAAAATGTAAGGAGCCTGGAGCTCACGCACTCCCTGAGGTATAAGCATCTACAGCAACGCATCATTTTGAGAGTGTAGACCACATCAGAGTACATCCTGTCTTGTGTCCCAACAGTCTCTACACCTCTACATCCCTACATCCCTGCATGCTAATGATGGCTGTTGCTGCCAGGACTAAAGTATAAGCCATTGGCAGCAAGCCCCACCACCCCTGGCAGCAGAGCCACCATGTGTTTACAAGTGTAGGAAAAGCTACCCTTCTTGCAGTTGCCACCTAGGACCAAAGCATGTGCTCCTCAGCTGCTTGTTTATGGCTACTGCTACTGAAAGCAACCTTATACTCTCCAGCAACAGGGGCACACCAAAGCTGCTGCCACTCCCACCTAAGTATTTCACTGGGGGTGTAGAGATCACCTTGTTCCTGCCTACCACGGCCAGCACCTATGGGTACCACTAGAAGGCCTAAGGATAGTTTCACCTAGTTGAGCTCTACTGCCCCCGCTAAAAAATAAACTGCCCAGTTCCCTAGAACATTCCTGAAGCCTAGGTATCACCCTAACCTATATCACTATAAACCGCTGTTGGGACCTGAACACTCTGACTGGGCCCTGACTCAGCCTGCCATACCACAACTTGCACCAACCTGCATGTATCACCTGCAGCCTGGGGATTGCCCCCACCAACCCTACCAAATCCACTACAAACAAACAACAATGTGAAATGAATGGAAGACAGGATTGTCCTGTGACTGCTACTGCCACTGTCCGTGCCAGTCTCACTTCCTAGGTCCCAAGAACACACCAACCAACTCGACCTATTGTTGCCACTGCTGGTACCAAGCATACTGCCTGGAAACCTAAGAATTGGCACACCTGGACCCATTAACACCAGGGCCAGCAAAGAGTGTCCTGAATTCCAAGGACAGGCATGCTTGACCTGCCACTGCCACCACTGGGCCCCAAGGACTGGCCCAACTGATGCTCTATCCCAGCAGAACTTTATAACAGGTCCCAATAACAACTGTGCCCTAAGCCACAAAGGAAATCACAGACAACACTGACACTGTTTATAGCTCAATAAATCAACAGAGACTACACTACTGCACACATCCAGATGCAAAGCCAAAGTGCCCTATACAACCAACACCATGGATACATCTTCAGAAAAATGTCCCCCCCTGTAAAAGCAAATTTTAAAAATCGGAAAAAGTGACAGCTATGCCAGATGTACAAATATCAATGCAAGGACACAGGAAGTATAAAAAAGCAAGGAAATAAGAAAACTTCTCTGGCAATAAATTCCAATGAAAAAGAAATTTACACATTTTTAGAAAATAATTTAAAAAATTATATTCAAGAAGCTCAGAGAGATAAAAGAGAACTCAGAAAAACAATAAAAAATCAGAAAAATGAATCAGGATATGAATAAGAAATTTATCAAAGATATATATATCATTAAAAAGAATAAAAGAGAAACTCTGGAAATGAAAATTTTGTGTTGAAATACAAAGTACATATAAAAGCTTCAAGATTACACTATGTTGGGAGAAGTTGAGTGTTGGGAGAAGCTCAGGCAGTGCTTGCATGTCTGACATAATGTAAAAGAGTCTTGGAACATGTCCAGGGTCCAGGGTCTCAAACCCCTTGTGGCCTTTGGAACACCAAGCTCTGTGCTAAAGGGTGGAAGGCAACCCTGATACACCATAATCTAAGCCCAAGGCTTAAAACCCCTTGTGGCTTGGATAGAATCCAGGGTTCAGGGCATAAAATCCCTCGTGGCCTCTGGAATGGGTCTAGACTTGCTGACTCCTTGCTTCTAGCCCTCTCATGCTCCTAGATCGATTGTGTTTTAGAATTGGCGATATAAATGCTAAACCATCACAGCTGTAAATCATGTGCTTAATGCAATGCTCCCTTTCAAGCCCACATTCTCACCACCTGTTTCTTTGCTTGATCACCAATAAATAATCTGGGCCTCCAGAGCTCAGGGCCTTCTCAGCCCCCATACTTGTGTTGGCCCCCTGGGCCCACTTTCTCTCTCAAACTGTCTTTTCTCATTCCTTTGACTCTGCCAGACTTCATCATCCTCACGACCTGGTGTTGGGTCTGATCACCTCAACAAACTAGATCAAGCAGAAGAAAGAATTTTAGAACTTGAAGACTGGTCTTTTCAAATAAGTCAGTGAGACAAAAATAAAGAAAAATATATTTTTAAAAAATAAACAAGGCCTACATGACATACGGGACACTACAAAGTGACCAAACATTTGAATTTTCAGTACCCCAGAAGGCAGAGAGAAAATGAAAGGGATTGAAAATCTATTCTATAAAATAACAAGTGACAATTTCCCAAGTCTAGCAAGATATTTACACATCCAGCTATAGAAAACTCAGAGATCCCCAAGTCAGCACAATGCAAAAAAAATCTTCTCCATAGTACACTACAGTCAAAATGTCAAATGTCATAGTCAAAGAGATAATTCTAAAAACAGCAATAGAAAAGCATCTAGTCACTCATTAAGGACCCCCATCAGAGTAACAGCAAATTTCTCAGCAGAAACCTTACTGGCCAGGTGATGAAGGAATAATATATTCAAAGTGATGTTAAAAAAAAAAAAAAAAGTTTAGCCAAGGATACTATATCCAGAAACATTACCCTTTATAAATGAAGGAGAAATAAAGTCTTTCCAAGACAAGCAAAAGCTGTGGGAATTAATCAGCACCATACCAGCCCTACAAGAAATGCTGAAGTTGAGTTGGAATAAAAAGAAAGAGGTTCTACACCTGGAAGCAAAAGGACAATAACTACCATCATAAAAATCCACAAAAACAGTGGACTGAAGGTTGCACCATGGCTGTGAGCTTCCTACTTCTCTGCTGCTGCTATACCAGTGACATGGGGTTCCCACAGACCTGGAAATTCTGATCCCTCTTTCTCAACCCAGAGCAAATTGAGACATCCGGGTGAGAGTTCGGGTGATTTCCAAAGACTCATGTTATGTAAGGAAGCCACCAAGAAGAGCAAAGAGAAGGAGCCAGGGAGGCTCTTCCTCAGGGACACTTGACTTTCAGGGATGTGACTATAGAATTATCTGTGGAGGAGTGGAAATGCCTGAACCCTGAGCAGAGGGTTTTATACAGGGAAGTGATATTGGAGAACTACAGAAACCTGGAGTCTGTGGATAGCTCTTTAAAATCCATGATGGAGTTCTCATCAATAAGGCAAGACAATACAAAAGGGTTCCACACAGAGACATTGGGAAGACATGAAAGTCATCACACTGAAGATTTTTGTATCCCAAAAATCAAGAAAGATATTCATGACTTTGAGTTTCAGTGGCAAGAAATCAAAAAAAATGGCCATGAAGCACCCATGACAGAAACCAAAGAGTTAACTGGTAGTACAGATCGACATGATTAAAGGCACAGTGGAAACAAGCCTATTAAAGATCAACTTGGATTAAGCTTTCATTTACATCTGCCTGAACTTCACATATTTCAGACTGAAGGGAAAATTGGTAATCAAGTGAACCAGTCTATCAATGATGCTTCCTCAGCTTCAACATCCCACATAATTTCTTGTAGTCTCAAAACCCATATTTCTAAAAAGTTTGGGAAGAATTTCCTCCATTCTTCATTATTCACACAAATACAGGAAGCACACATGAAAGAAAGCCTTTCCAATGTAATGAGTGTGGCAAAGCCTTTAATTATAGCTCACACTTAAGGAGATATCACATAACCCATTCAGGAGAGAAACAATATAAATGTGATGGATGTGACAAAGTCTTTCATCAGAAGCAATACCTTGCATGCCACCATCGAGTTCATACTGGAGAGAAACCTTACAAGTGTAATGAGTGTGGCAAGATCTTCAGTCAGAAGTCTTATCTTCAATGCCACAGACCTTATACTGGACAGAAACCTTACAAATGTGAAGAATGTGACAAAGTTTACAGTTGCAGATCACAACTTAAAATGCATAGGAGAATTCATACTGCAGGAAAAACCACACAAATGTAAGGTTTGTGACAAGGCTTTCTGGGATAATTCACGCCTTTCATGCCATAAGAGAGTTCATACTGGAGAGAAACCTTACACAGGCAATGAATGTGGCAAGGCTTTTAGTAGAAAAGCACACCTTGCACTTCATCATAGACTTCATACTGGAGAGAAACCCTACAAATGTAAGGTTTGTGACAAGGTTTTCTGGCATGTTTCATGCCTTGCACAACATCAGAGAGTTCATACTGGAGAGAAATCTTACAAGTGTAATGAGTGTGGCAAGACCTTTGCTCGAAATTCAGCCCTTGCAATGCATAAGGCAATTCACACTGGAGAGAAACCTTACACATGTAATGAATGTGGCAAGGCTTTTAGTAGAAAAGAAAACCTTGTACTTCATCATATACTTCACACTGGAGAGAAACCTTACAAATGTGAAGAATGTGACAAAGTTTACAGTTGCAGGTCACACCTTGAAAGACATAAAGGAATTCATAATAGAGAAAAACCATACAAATGTAAGGTTTGTGACAAGGCTTTCTGGAGGGGTTCATGCCTTGCACAACATCAGAGAGTTCAAACTGGAGAGTTCATACTGGAGAGAAACCTTACACATGTAATGAATGTGGCAAGGTTTTTAGTCAAAAAGTAAACCTTGCATGTCATCATAGACATCATACTGGAGAGAAACCTTACAGTCTAATGAGTGTGGCAAGACCTTCAGTCAGAAGTCTTTTCTTACAGGCCTTCGTAGACTTCGTACTAGAGAGAAACATTACACGTGTAACGAGTGTGGCAAGACCTTCACTTGAAATTCAGCCCTTGTAATTCATAAGGCAATTCATACTGGAGACAAATCTTACAAGTATAATGAATGTGGGAAAATTTTTAATCAACAGTCAAACCTTGCACAACTTCAGAGAGTTCATACTGGAGAGAAACCTTACAAGCCTGTAATGAGTGTGGCAAGACCTTCAGTTGGATGTCATCCTTTATATGCCATCGTAGACTTCATACTGGAGAGAAACCTTACAAGTGTAATGAGTGTGGCAAAGTCTTTAGTGGGCAGTCCACACTTATTCATCATCAAGCAATCCACAGCGTAGGGGAGCTTTACAAATGTAATGATTCTCACAAAGCCTTCAGTAACACTACAACCTTTGCAAATCATTCGAGAATCCATAATGAAGAGAGATCTTACAAGTGTAGTAAATGTGGCAAATTTTTCAGACATTGTTCATACCTTGCAGTTCATCGGCAAACTCATGCTGGAGAGAAACCCTACAAATGTCGTGACTGTGGCAAGGTCTTCAGGCAAGTTTCATATCATGCAAAACATAGAAGAATTCATACAGGAGATAAACCTCAAGTGTGATGATTGTAGCAAAGTCTTGACTTCATGTTCACACCGCATTAGACGTCAGATAATTTATACTGGACAGAAATCTTACAAATGTCATATGTGTGGCAAAGTCTTCAGTCCGAGGTTAATTCTTGCAGAATCAGAAAATTCATTTTTGAGATAATTGTTCCAAATACAATGACTATAGAAAATCATAAAGCTTTAATTGGCATTAGAGCCTTCAGCACTGACTTGAGATTGAGTTGACTTAACACTGAGTTCAAACATTAATGGACATTAAAATGTTTATGTTAAGAAGACTGGGGGCCAGGCACGGGGGCTCACGCCTGTAATCCCAACACTGTGGGAAGTCCAAGCAGGTGGATCACGAGGTCAGGAGATCAAGACCATCTTGGCTAACATGGTGAAACCCGGTCTCTACCAAAAATACAAAAAATTAGCCGGGTGTGGTGGCGGGTGCCTGTAGTCCCAGCTACTCGGGAGGCTGAGGCAGGAGAATGGCGTAAATCCGGGAGGCGGAGCTTGCAGTGAGCAGAGATCCCGCCACTGCACTCCAGTCTGGGCGACAGAACGAGACTCCTCCTCAAAAAAAAAAGAAGATTGGGCTGGGTGCGGTGGCTCACACCTGCAATCCCAGCACTTTGTGAGGCCAAGGCAGGTAGATCACCCCCACACCTGGCCACGGGAGGTGGAGGCTGCTGTGGGGGCGGGGCCTGGTTCGAAGGGGTGGGGCCTTGAACAGGACTAGGGCTGGGCAAGAAGAAGGAGGCTGCCTGGGGCCCTGGCCAGACAGCGGGAAGGGGCGGGGCCAGAGCGTGATCCTCATCTTGGGGGCGAGATCTGGCAGGGGTGTTGTTCTGAAGGGCAGGTCCTGGAGGGGACGGGTCCTAGCTTTCTCCTCAGCCTGGCCCGGGATGTCGCCTGCTGTCATCCTCTTGCCCTCCAGGACTGTATTCTCCGGGTTCTGATTGGTGGATTGTTTCTGAAGTGCGGTGATATTACCCCCAATATCACAGGGATGCTTCCTGTACGTTTTAAGTTAATATTTCAAACAGTCGAAAGTAAAACAACACATTGCAGTGGGCCACCTGTACTGAACGCTGCATCGTTTTTCCTCTTACGTTGAAAATGGTGTTAATGCAAAGCGCCTTGTTTCAGCAGGCAGAGTCACGCATCCTGCAGGGCGAGCTCCCCTCTTTTGGGGCAGGGCGGGGGAGAGGGGCAGGGACCTTGGTAAAGGAGTGGAGTGAGGCACTGGTTGCAGCAGGGACTGACAATTAGAATGGCTTATTAAACTAGGCAAGGTTCTGGGTTGTTTGAGTGGTTAATGGAAACTGAAAGGCGACAGGCAAAACTGCCAATTACACAAAGGAGGTGAAGGAATATTTCATTTTTCATGGAAATAAAGTCAGGGCCCAGAGGGGTGCCTCACACCTGTAATCCCAGCACTTTGAGAGGCCGAGGTGGGAGGATCGCTTGAGCCCAGGAGTTCGAGATCAGCCTGGGCAACATAGTGAGACCTCGTCTCTACTAAAAATCAGAAAAATCAGCCAGGTGTGGTGGTGCAAGCCTGTGGTCCCAGCTGCTGGGGGCGCTGAG
The DNA here is from genome assembly GCF_000951035.1 of Colobus angolensis palliatus. Taxonomy (NCBI): domain Eukaryota; kingdom Metazoa; phylum Chordata; class Mammalia; order Primates; family Cercopithecidae; genus Colobus; species Colobus angolensis. The sequence goes on from NW_012118488.1 coordinate 8,202,330, forward strand.
GTCGGAGGATCGCTTGAGCCAGAAAGTTGGAGGCTGCAGTGAGCTCTGATCTTGCCACCACACTCCAGCCTGTACGACAAAGCTAGACCCCGCCTTAAACAACCAAATAAATGAGAGATATAATTCCTTTTTTAAAAATAAAAGAAGAGCTTTTCTTTCCTTTTGTCTCTTTTCTTAGGACATTTATTTGGATATGAACAGACATTTCTCAAAAGAAGACATTCATACAGCCAACAGACACATGAAAAAATGCTCATCATCACTCGCCATCAGAGAACTGAAACAATGGAGTATCAAAATAAATAATAAAGCATGGAAATGC
>NW_012118488.1:8203561-8223691 GCF_000951035.1 Colobus angolensis palliatus
TTCCTTCCTTCCTTTCTTCCTTCCTTCCTTTCTTCCTTCCTTCCTTCTTTCCTTCCTTCCTTTCTTTCTTTCTTTCTTTCTCTCTCTCTTTCTTTCTTTCTTTGTTTTTCTCTTGTTACCCAGGCTGCAGTGCAAGGCACGATCTCGCCTTGCCGCAACCTCTGTCTCCCCGGTTCAAGCAATTCTCCTGCCTTGGCCTCCCAAGTAGCTGGGATTACAGGCATGAGCCAACATGACCGGCTAACTTTGTATTTTTTTTAGAAACTAACTAAACCTTTTTTCAGCTTAATGACCCAGGGATGTATTTCTGAAAAACTTGGGAGCTCTCTTTGAAAGACAAACAGCAAGGGAGAGAGTACCTTTATCTCAGTAGGAAATGAAATAATTCAAACATCAAATAACTTCAATTTAAAGCTATCGACCTTTAGGTAGTTCTGAGCCTTGAGAGGAATGTGGCCATGTAACCTGAGTCCAGTGATATGCAGGCTCAACTTCTAAGAGTTTTCCTGTAAATAATTAGGAAGACTAAGCAGCCCCAAAGATAGGACCTCCTGGGATCATTGTCCCTTCTTATGGAGTGATAAAGTAACCTTCCATGAAGTGTATTAATCTGTAACCAATCAAGTTGCTGCAACCTATGCACTACTCTTGAATGGAAAATGTTGTGATTCTGCTAAGGTTTCTCTGTCTTTCCCTATGTGTGTGAAACCCTAATGTCTCTACTTTGGAACGCTGATCCCATTCATTTAGAGTTGATGTTTCCAGGTGGCTATTTCTAAACTTTGTGTTCAAGAAATTCTATACATAATCGTAGAAAAAAGAAAAAAAGAAAATCCACAAAAGCATAAAACCCACTGGTAGAGTAAAAACACAAATAAGGAAGAGAAAAGACTCAAATGTTACCACTACAGAAACCCACCAAACCACAATAAAACAATAAGAGAGAAATAAAGGAATAAAGGATATGCAAAACAACCAGAAATCAGTAAAATGGCAGGCACAAGTTCTCAAATATCAATAATAATCCTTAAAACTCTGAGATCTGATTAATAAATTTGGTAAAGATGCAGGATGCAGAATCAACATACAAAAATTAGTAGCATGTCTACACACTAACAGCAAACTAGTTGAAAAAGAAATTAGGAATGCAATTTCATTTTCAATAGCTCCAAAAATATATAAAGTATCTAGGAATAAATTTAACGTAAAAGGTAAAAGACTTCTACTACAAAAAAAAACTATTAAATACCGTTGAAAAGTTTAAAGATGATACAAGCAAATGGAAAGACGTCCCATACTCATGGGTCAGAAGTAACATCATTGAAGTGAACATACTACCCAAAGCAATCTAAAGATTTAATCAAAGCCTGTCAAAATACCAATGTCATTTTTCATAAAAATAGAATAAAGCAATTCTATAGTTTGTATGGAACCAGAAAAGAGCCCAAATAATCAAAGCAACACTAAGCAAAAAGAGCATAGCTGAAGGTATTACACTGTCTGACTTCAAAATATGTTACAAGGCCTTGGTGAACAAAACAGCATAGTATTAGTATACAAACAGACACACAGACTAAAGGAACAGAACAGTGAAACCAAAAATGAACCCACATTTTAGACCTAACTGATTTTTGACTAAGTACCAAGAGCATTCACTGGGATAAGGACAGTCTGTTCAAAAAATGGTGCTGGGGAAATTACATATCCATGTGCAAAATAGAACTGAACCCCTATCTCTCACCATATATAAAAATGAATGTGAGATGTATTAAAACATTAGACATGTATAATAAACTGTAATACTACTAGAAGCAAACATAGAGGAAACACATTGAACTACGCAAAGATTTTGAAGCCACAGCTAAGACCTCAAAAACACAGGAAACAACACCAAAAACAGACAAATGGGACCATGTTAAACTAAAAAGCTTCTGCAGAGCAAAGGAAACAACAGAATGGAAAGAAAATCTATTGAATGTAAGAAAATATCTGCAAATCACTCATTTGACAAGTTACTAATATCCAGAATATACAAGGAACTTAAACAACTCAACAGGCAAAAAGTAAATAATCTCATCTAAAAAATTGTCAAAGGATGTGAATAGATAGATATTTCTCAAAATAATACATACAAATTACCAATGGGTATATTAAAAAACACTTAGCATCTCCAATCATCAGGGAAATGCATGTGAAAACCACAATGAGATATCATATTACTCAAGTTGGAATGATTATCAATCATAAAAAGGCAAAAAAAAAATGACATATCCTGGCAAGAATGCAAAGAGAAAGTAAATATTATACCGTTGGTGGGAATATAAATTAGTACAGCCACCCTGGAAAACAGTATGGAGATTTCTTAAAAAGCTAAAAATAAAATTGCCATACAATTCAGCAATCCCACTACTGAGTATTTACTGAAAGAAAAAGAAATCCGTATATTAAAGGGATACATGCACTCCCATGATTACCACAGCACTACTCACCATAGCAAGGATACAGAATCAACCTGTGCTCATTAACAGATAAATGAATAAAAAAATGTGGCATATATACACAATGGAATACTATTTGACCATAAAAAGGAATGAAATCATTTTATTTGTATCAACATAGATAGAAGTGGAGGTGATTACATTAAGCGAAATCAGCCAGGCACACAAAAAAAATGTCATATGTTCTCACTCATGTGTGGAAATTTAAAAAGTTGATTTCATGGAGGTAGAGAGTAGAATTATACATACCAGAGGCTAAGAAGGATTGTGCATGATGATGGTAGATGAAGAGAGATTTGTTAATAAGTGTGAACATATGACTAAATAGTAGGAATAAATTCCAGTGTTTGATAACAGAGTAAGGCATCTATAGTTAACAGCAATGTGTTGTATATTTCACAATAATTAGAAGGGAGAACTTGAAATGTTTCCAATACAGAGAAATGATAAATATTTGAGATTATGAATACACCAAATACCCACACTTGATTATTACACAATCTACTTATGTAATTAAATATCATATGTACTCCATAAATATGTTTGAATATTATGTATTAAAACTACTAAAACAACTACTAAAAATAAAATGTGTTTCATTTGGCATAGCAATTCTGATTCTAAGAACATGAATGAAAGACATACTCACATGTATATACAAAGAGGGAAATAAAATAATGCTCATTACAAAAAACATTTCTTAACAAAACCAAAGGAAAACAATATCATTACCCTTAAATGTAGGCTATGTATTTCATAATATGGATGTACTATAAATGATTTAAATAATTATTTAAGTGTGCAGTACATCCATATTATGGAATATTATGCAGCTGTTAAAAATAATAAAAACAACATATTCTGTGATAGAGAAATATATCTAAGACTCTTGTTAAGTAAAAGAGCAAGGAAAGAAGGCATATAGTATAATATTATTTATGTAAATGTGTAGTTTTGTGTATAAGTGTGGGCAAGCACATGTATAAATACAAAGAAAAATGAGTTATTGTATACCTCAACATGTTAGCTTTGTTTATTACTTTGGGATAGAAAAAGTGGTGGGGGGATGAAAGCAAGAGAAAAGTCATGGAGGGTTTAAAACCCAAGGAGGGTTTAAAACAAGAAAAAATTCATATAAGGAAAAGATGAATAAATCTGAATATGTAAAAATTTAACATTTCTCCATGTAATAAAACACTGAAAATGAATTGAGAGTCCATTGACATCTTTAAAAAGCATTGTCATAGGTGTGGAATTAACATCTTTTATACATAAACCTATCTTAGAAAACAGGAGAAAAGGATTAGCAAATATTAAGGTAGAAGGCACAGGATATTTTCAAAGGAGAAAAGCAGTTAACAATCATCAACTAGAAAGACTTAAACTTGGATAACAATCAAGAAAATGTACATTAAAAAATCAACAAGATGCCATTTTATGTATCAAATTGAGAAGGAATAAATAATGTTTAAAAATAATTCTCTTAATGGAACTATAGTGAAACAGACTCTCTCAGCTGTTGTTGGTGGGAATGTAAGGTGATGGACATTTCTGGAGAACAATTTAACAATGGTTTAGATAAACAACAAAAGAAAATATGTAGGGAGGTTAATAGTGATTATCCCTGGATATTGGGATTAGGAATCATCTGTTTTTTGTTACTTCTACTTAAAAAATATTTAAAAATTATTACTACCCTGAGTGTCCACAATAAAGGTCCTTTTAAGCAAATGGCCCTGCGTCTACTACACAGACTATTGTGTAACTCTGGAGTCGACTTACCAGAAGTTTCTGATTACTGGGTGAGTGTTCATTTTTATAATGAGACTGCAGAACACTGAACAGAGGATGGAACACAATCCCAACCAAATAACACCATAAAGTGGACAGGAGGAGGAATAATAGACTGTCACTGGTTGCTGCCTTTGGATGGTAAAAACACCCAAGCCAATTCTTTCTACCTTTTGAAAATTCCTAAGTTACCCAAGTGAGTGTATTACTACATTTAATTTGACCCAAAAAGTGCGTATAACTGAGATTGGGTATTTTTTTGGGTGGGGGAAGATTGATCTAGATCTACAGGATATCTTATGTCCTATGGTCATTTCAATCTATTTTCCATGTCTCAAAAATAGAACTTTCATTGTTTTATGTGCAAGAGTTTCCAGTGTTTTGTTTGTTTTTTTTAAAGATCCTGATATCAAGAAAGCATTTCTATTCTTCATCCCACATATTTCTTTTATTAATGTCTTCCCATGGTCTTTGAAATGTAATTTCAAAAGCTCAAAGAAGTCAACCTTCCTCCATGCAATAAAAGTTTGTGGTTCTTAAATAACTTTAATCTTAATACTTTTTACTTTTCTTTAAGGTACTCCCTTTCATATTAGCTGATTTGCTCCTCTTTTTCCCGCATGCTGCCTACAGAAATCCTACTTTAATTATACCATTGTTGGAACTTCAAAAGAAAGCCTCAGCACAATGGATTTATTCTTTTTCAGTTTAATTTTACTTGTTAAAGAAGTTTTCTTTAGCTACCAGGTTAAAAAAAAAGGTAGAGCTGAGTTTTATTAAACCTTGTTCTACAGCAAAGCTTCAGTTCAAGCTCTTTGAACCAGATCTGCTATGAGAGAGGTCAGTCACTACTTTTTTTTTAAGGATAATAACACACACATGCATTCTCTCTGTTTTGATTCTTATTCTTCCATTGAAGTTATTTCTGTGAAAGGGGATATATTCCTTATTCTCCTATAATACAGAATATTGCTCTAAAGTCCCTTAAATTACATAAGATAAAACAAATGTGGTAGCTTAAATAAAACCCAGCCTAGATAATTAAATTAATTATCCACATACAGTTAAAGTTCAGAAAATAGAAATAAATACACACAAACTTAGAAGACTTGGTTTTATTAAGGACAACGAATAATGGGCCCCTGACCAGTGAATAGTTTTGGAAATTTTCTGCTTATACTTTTGGTTATTTAATCCACTAACCACCCACTCCTGGCCACATCCTATAAAGTCAAGATGTGGTTCATGCATTTTTTTTTTTTTTTAAGTTCCGGGATACATGTGCAGAACGTGCAGGTTTGTTACATAGGTATACATGTGCCATGGTGGTTTGCTGCAACTGTCAACCCGTCATCTAGGTTTTAAGCCCCACAGGCATTAGAAATTTGTCCTAATGCTCTCCCTCCCTTTACCCCCTATCCCCTAAAGAGGCCATGGTGTGTGATGTTCCCCTCCCTGCATTCAGGGATCTCATTGTTCAACTCCCACTTATGAGTGAGGACATGCGGTGTTTGATTTTCTACTCCTGTGTTAGTTTGCTGAGAATGATGGCTTTCACCTTTACCCGTGTTCCTCAGCCATGCATTTCTTTCTAGTTCCATCTGATGCCATGTTACAATACACCCTCACCATGCTGTGTGGATACTAGCTCCTAAAATAAACAACTCCTTTCAGATTCAAGGTATTTGAATTTGCAGTTTCCTATACTGGGAGTGTTTCTATTTCTACTTCACCTAGGTGATTCCTTCTCATCTTTTAAGGATGAGAATATTCCAATCCATAGTTATTTTTTAATCATTCTACTTAGTGTGTTTTTTTCTAAGCACTCATTACAATTTGTATTACATATTTATTTATTTGGCTTCTTAGTGCCTGTTTTCCTCTCTAGACACTAAGAAGCAGGAAGAGACGAACAGTGTTAATAGACCACTAAGCATCTAGCACAAACTTAGCATACAGTGCGCCGTCAATAAACATTAGGTAGGCGAATGATCAAATATAAATAAATAAAAACATGCAAACAACCCGCACTAATGAGAGCACACCTCAAGGGTTCTTCTGTAATGAGCCATGATTTAAAGATTTTATAACAACTTTTTTTATTTGTCTTTTTCCTGCGTGTGTATTCAAGCCTAAAGCAATATATAATAATTAAGAGCGGCAAAAAAGGGTAGAGAGTCACAGAATATTAAGGTAGAAAGGGGCTTGAAATGTCTCAGTCTAACCTTTTACACTTTACTATAGCCTAACCTTTTACTCTTTACTAGAGCCTAGAAGAAGGTGGCTCCAGGCAACATTCTGTCTTAAATAAAACACAAGAATACGTGCCTCTACGCAGCAGTCCTAAAAAACAAATTCAGAAGAGAAGAACTAGGAGTTATCTCCCAGAAGGGTGTTCAAAGGCCAAAGGTGAGTTAAAAGTAACAGAGAATGAGCTGAAAAACAGTGAATTCTAAAATATTCTCTTTGTTCCAGCCCTGCCTGTTTCTCTATCCACGGCCTACTCTCTCCCCGTCACTCACTGAATTCCTCCTACAGTAGCATTTTCTCAGTCATTTCAGGGGGTCAAACTCTTTCTCAAATTTGTTTTTTGTTATTTTTGCTACCTGGAAGAATTTTCCTTTTATTTAACCAGGTGACTATCATACCATACAATCCTCCCTTTAAAACATCACCTTTGGAAAAGTAAATCAGGTACCTTTGTTTTATTCTGCTGCAGCCCCCATAATTTTCTTAGACAGAATCTATGGTAATTGTTACTCATGTAATGTTTTGTTTCTGTCTCACTACTTGACTTTAGTACCAGTCGGGTACATATTTGCATCTATTTTCTCATAATTCTGGAGCTAGAGGTCCAAAATCAAGGTGTCAACAGGTGGGTTTCTTCTGAGGCCTCTCTCCTTGGCTTGCAGGTGGCCTTCTTCCCTTCAAGTGGGCACATGGTCCTCTCTCTGTGTGTGTCTGTATCCTAATCTACTTGCTTATGAGGACACCAATAATATTGGATTAGAGCACATTCTATTGACCTTGGTTTAACTTAATTGTCCCTTTAAAGACTCTGTCTCTAAATATATAATTGTATTATGTGGCACTAAGTGTTAGGATTTCAACAGATGAATTTATGAGAGGTAGAGAGGGAGACATAATTGAGCTCATAAAACCATTATATTCTCAATGCCTTCCTCAGAGCTTGGCACATAGTAGGTGCTTTTACAAAAGATATATTTATAAGATAAATGACTAATTTAGTGCAGTGTTTCTTTGTTAAATTAGAAGACATGAGAAACAAACTACTTTAGATCGTGTCTTTTGTAATACCTTAAATATTAAACAATAATATTTTTCTGAAAGATTCAGGTAGGTTTCTGTTAAATAAACACCTTAATAAGGGATAATCCAATACAAGTTTCAGCCAGAGGAACAAGAGATTGATCTTGAAGCTAAGATTTATGCATGATTTCAAAGAATCAGATGTTTTAAAGTACAATGTTTAGTCTTAGTTTCATCGGGCATGTAAAGTGTTTTTAAAATGCATCTTAGGCCGGGCATGGTGGCTCACGCCTGTAATCCCAGCACTTTCAGAGGCCGAGAATTCGAGATCATCCTGGCTAACACAGTGAAACCCTGTCTTACTAAATATACAAAATTAGGTGGGCATGGTGGAGTGCACCTTTAATTTCAGCTACTCGGGAGGCTGAGGCAGGAGAATCGCTTGTACCCAGGAGGCAGAGGTTGCAGTGAGCCGAGATGGTGTCACTGCACTCCAGCTTGGGCAACAGAGTGAGACTCCATCCAAAAAAAAAAAAGCATCTTCCTTATAAATTAAGTCATTCCTCTAAAAATCTATGAAGTAGATACATTTAGATTTGGCTTTTGGTAGTTCAGTAATCAGATAATCTCGTTATGGTCATGGTTAAATGTATCTATACATGTGTTAAAATTCATAGAACTGCACATCAGAAATGAGATTTCTTCATAGCTTTGTCCCTGTTTTAGAATAATTATGGGAACAACCATAAATATTAATTCCTATTTAATATGTATGTACTCTGGAATCCCGAGGTGTGAATAGCAATATCTTATTACACAAACTAGAGTATTCATTAAGTGCTTTTGGATAATCTTTAGAGAGTACATTAAAATTCAAATATTACTATGCATATGAGTAGTCTGCCGAACTTAAAGAAGTTTTTCAGAAATAAGAAGTGAATACCTTCCTGAAGTAAAAACTTATTAATCAAAACATTCAAATGAGTATCAGCATGAAAGAAAAGAAGGTCAAGTGATTACGTGGAGGCAAATTTCTTAACAATAAACTCAAGAGAAAGATATTTTAATACAAGAGAGATATTGTGCTTCATAATTGCGGAATTCCACAGCACTTTAGTTGTGTCAACGCAGTTTACCTCTAAGTGCTTTGTTGCCACTACTGTTCTTCTTTTCATTGTTATTTTGTTCTGTTTGATTTTGACTTGTTTTTATGCTAGCAAGGCATTTACATATTTTTGTGGCACATAAGAAAAGAGACCTTTTGAAAAGTGTAACTACTATGAATTTTGATTATTTCAATGCTCTTTTTATTTTTAAACTATTATATAATACAATTCACTTTTTTCTTCTGATGTGCAGTTCTATGAATTTTAACAAATGTATAGATACATTTAACCATGCCCATAATGAGATTAAAACCAGTTCCATCACCCTAACAAACCTCCCTTGTGTTATCCCTTTATATTTACACCCTTCCCTCCAACCCAGCTCTTGGCATACAATGATCCTCCACCACAGTTTTGCCTTTTTGACAATGTAATGTAAATGTAAACATATAATATTTAGCTTTTTGAGATTGGATCCTTTATTCAGTATACTGCCTGTGAGGTCCATCCAGGTTGTTGCATGTATCCATAGTTCTTTCATTTTTATTGCTGCATAATATTCTATTTATTTACTTTATCTACTACAGTTTATTTATTCATTCTCCCATTGAAGGACATTTGCTTGTTTTCAGTTTTTGACAATTATGAATAGACTTGCTATAAACATTCCTATACAGTTTTTTTGTGAAAACAAATGTTCATTTATCTAAGATAAATGCCTAAGAATGAGACTTCTGGCTCATATGATAGATGTATATTTAAATTTATAAGAATCTATCAAATTATTTTTTAGAGTGATTATGTAATATTCCATTCTCATCAGCAATGTCTTAGAGTTCCATCTGGTTTACATCCTTACTGGAAGTTACTATCAGCATTTTTTTTACTTTGATCATTCTAATGGTAAGCACAATAGTTACCTATCCTAGTTTTTTATTTTTTATTTTTTTAAGACAGAATTTAGCTCTTCTTGCCGAGGCTGGAGTGCAATGGTGTGATCTCGGCTCACTGCCACCTCCGCCTCCCAGGTTCAAACAATTCTCCTGCCTCAGCCTCCCTAGTAGCTGGGATTACAGGGATGTACCATCACGTCCAGCTAAATTTGTATTTTTAGTAGACAGGGTTTCTCTGTGTTGGTCAGGCTGGTCTCAAGCTCCCAGTCTCAGGTGATCCGCCCACCTCAGCCTCCCAAAGTGCTGGGATTACAGGCGTGAGCCACTGCGCCAGGCTTCATCCTAGTTTTATGTAGTATTTTCCTAAAGGTGAATAATGTTGAAAGCCCTTTCCTTTACTTATTTACTATTCTTTTATTATTTGTGTTCAAATATTTGTTCAAATCCTTTGCCTATTTTTCCATTTTGTTGTTTATTTTCTTACCTTTCAGTTTTACTATTTTTATATTGTTTGTACCAGTATTTTGGTAGTTATGTAATTTGCTAATATTTTCTTTCATTTGGTAGTGTGCCTTTCAATTCTTTTAAAATGTTTTCTGCAAAGTAAATTTCAGTGAGATTCAATTTATCATTTTTATGAACCATAATTTTGGTTATCTAATCATTTTTGCCTAGCCCCATCCCACAAAGATTTGTTTCCTAAATTTTCTTCTAGAAGTTTTATAGTCTTAGGTTTTATATGTATAATCCATTTTATTTAATTTGTATATAAGTATGAGGCTTAGCTTGAGATTTATTGTTTTGCAGATATGGGATCCATTCTTCCAACACTATTTGTTAAACTCTCTAGCTTTTCTTCACTGATTTCCTTTTGCACCTTTGCCAAAAATCAGTTATTCATACTTGTGTGACTCTGTTTTGAACTATCCATTATGTTTCATTAAACTTTGTTTCTATCTCTTTGCCAGTGCCACAATGTTTTAATTATTGTAGCTATTTATAAAAAGTCTTAAATCGGACAGTATGATTTCTCCCAGTTTATTCTTCTCTTACAAAATTATTATAGTTGTTACAGTTTCTTTACCTTGCTATACAAATTTTACAATCCTTTTATGAATATATGCAGAAATACCTGATAGGATTTTGATTAGTATTGTGTTAAATGGATAAATCAATTTGAAGGGAATTAACATTTTACTATATTGAATATACACATCCACTAACATAGTAGGTTGCCATTAGGCTTCCTTTTATTTCTTTCATCAGAATTTTGTAATTTTCAGCACACAGATTCTGTACATGTTGTGTTAGATATATACTTAAGAATTTCATCTTTTATTGTAATTGGTTTGGCATTTTCTTTTAAATTTTGGCTTCTAATTGTACATTACTAGTATGTAAACATACAATTGATCGTTGTGTGTTAATTGTACATTCTGTGACTTTGCTAAATGCAATTATTAGTTGTGGGAGATTTTTTTTCCTGTAAATTCCTTGGGATTTTCTATATATATATATATACACACACACACACACATATATATGCACACACATATTTATATATACACATATATATATAGTCACATTGATTACAGAATAAACAGTTTTCTTTCTGCCTAATTTTTATGTTTATTATTTATTTTCTTGCCTGATTGCACTAGCTAAGACCACTGGTACTATGTTAAGAAGAGTGGTAAAAGTGAGTATTTTTGCCATCTCAACCTTAAAGGGAAAGCATTCAGATACTTTTTAATAAATTAGCCACTTTTGGTGTACCAGCCTGTGTAAAAGAAACCAGTAAGCAGTTTTTTGTTTGTTTGCTTGCTTGTTTGTTTTTGAGACAGAGTCTCGCTCTGTTGTCAGGCTGGACTGCAGTGGCTCAATCTTGGCTCACTGCAACCTCCACCTCCCGGGTTCAAGCAATTCTCCCTGCCTCAACCTCCTGAGAAGCTGGGATTACAGGTGCCTGCCACCATGCCCAGTTAATTTTTGTATTTTTAGTACAGGCAGGGTTTCACCATGTAGGCCAGGCTAATCTCGAACTCCTGACCCTCAGGTGATCCACCCGCCTTGGCATCCAAAATGTTGGGATTACAGGCATAAGCCACCATGCTATCTGTGTCTTTGTTTTTTAATTTTTATTTTTTCGGGTAAGACTCTGTCTACAAAGTAGGGCTGCTGTGGTTGACATCCTTTTCATCTCATTAAGATGACACCCTGAGTTCCAACCCTTTCCTCCATCCCTCTCTGGGGAAGGAAAGAAAAAAATACAATCAAGTGTCCAAAAGTCCAAAAGTGGTTATTGTCTGCCACAAAACACATCTCTTTTGAGAGCAACGACATTCACATTCAAAGAGCCTTCTATCTGGGATCAGCATTGTTTTAACCTGTAATTTGGGTTCATATTCTTTCCTTTTAGTCTACAAACTACAATTAAAAGTGCCTTCTCTTTTAAATGTCTTGCACTAAAGGTTTCTTAATTCTTTTAAACTGTCCAGATGATCTAAACATAATTAATAAGCCACAGAAAATAATTCTGGAACAAATATCAACACACATAAACAGAATACATGAGATGCATGCTTATATATGCATGCTATGTTATACACTTGTATGCATATTAAATACATGATGGGCATATATATATATATATGGATACAATTGGATAAACTCCTCTTAAAACTGAAGCAATTAATAATGTTTAATACTAATAGGTCTCTCAACTGGAACTCAAGAAAAATCAGGACCATTTTAATGAAAAAAGAAAGCACGTACTGTAATAATGTTGACTTTCTATTCACATCCCAGAATTATGTTAAAGACTCCGAAGATAATAGGTGTAAAGACTCTTAAAATCCTTAGAGAAAGTTTTGTGTAAATTTTTTTTTTGTATTTGCATACCCATATGTATGCTAATAACAAAGTTTCTCTGGAGATGCTTTCCTGCCAGGGGCACTATATTTTAAAGATGATATCAAGTTACGTTTATCATGTGAGAAAAACAAGCAACTTTGGTGTAGCAAGAGGAATAATATAAAAGCTCAAAAATAAAGTCATAGAAGGAAAAATGATGCATGATCTCAATAACATTTTACATTCTTATTGCACATTTCATCTTAAAGACCAACAAAATGTTCCAACTAATCATAAATGCAGGAGTTATTCAACCTCCTGTCTTGAGAAATTGTCTCAGAGATAGAAGACAGTAACTATCTTTAAACCCACCCAGCCACCTAGTTCAATGACTTAGGATAGAAAGTCAAAATCTCAAGTAAGTTTATTGACTTTTCACGTATCATATCAATCAGAGCTTGAGTCAAAGTGGGTAAACTGACCCAAGAAAGTAATCAAAATCTACACATTAAATTTGCACATCTGTATACATCTTGTTTTTAACAAATAAAAACGAAATTTACATAATTTAGTTGCTCATTGCTGTCTTTTTTTCTGTAGGCATTTTAACACAAATGTCTAGTATTAGGAACAAAAGAGTAAAAGAGAGATAATTGAGATCTCTTTCATAGTTAGCCTAACTTTTTTATGGGGGAAAGAGGTGATGATTTTTTCCATAAGATTTCCTAACCCATGGAGAATGTGAGTCTTCTGCAGTCTATCTATTGCAAAGCTTCCCATCTTAAGTGAAATAGCATCCTCCTTCAGGCATGTTGTTGCTAGGTTACTATTAAATAGAATTACTGTTGTGCAATATATTCATAAAGGAAGAGTCTGGAGATAAGTAAGAAAATAATTATAATAACTTTGTCATGTTTATGCAACTTGATGCATTAATATATATCCAAAGGCATTATTTAGGGAAGGGAAACACGATAGATTTATTTTCCATTTTGAATATTCTTAGTGATTCATTGAAAGTCTCTCATGTATCCCAAACACCTTGAAAGCATTTCAATTAAAGAGGATAATTAATCCACAATTCCAGGATTTCTCATAATCAGTATTGTAGCTGATTGACACAAATGCTGTCATTAAACAGAGGAAAGTTACAAATGTTAGATTTAGAGGGAATTTTGAGTTATATTTATTCTAGTCTATAACTATTACAAAGAAATGCAAAATACCCCAGTTTAGGGATTATGTGCTTTATTATTGAAGAGTTCCATCAAATATCGCATCTTCTACCAATGGTTTGGTGGGGCTGACACTTTTACTTACCCTTGTTATAAAAACCAACCATCATTTGTGCATTAAAATCACTTGACAACTTTTTTAAACATGAGCTGTCCAAGCCAAAAATGTGTAGATGGAGCCTGGCATCCATACATCCATATGTTTTAAAAGCTGCATTGCTAAATTTGATAAGCAACCAGAGTAGAGACCTGCAGGTCTGTAGACTACTGAACAGCATGTTAATCCTCCAGAAGGTTTACAAATGAAAGGGTGGAGGCACATATAACTTTAAGATTATGCATCAGTTGTGTTAATATTACTAGAATAACAGGATCACGATGTATAATTTGCACTCTAGAAGAACAATTTTAACTAAATTTATGTCTTATACCAGGCCTCTCAAATCTTTCTCATTTCCACTCCAGAAATTATACTGCTTTAGAAAAAAATAAAACGATACAGTGAGCAACTAACTCCATCTGCAAATTTTTAAAAATAAAATTAGAACCAAATTACACCTCTGAAGTGTAAGCATTGGATTTGGACATTCTTGCCAGTGAAGGGTAAGATATAAGACCTGGCAGGAAATGGAAAGTAGAATTTTTTTCCACTTACCACTTTATAAAAGTGACTGTAAAATGTGCAAAATCACCAATGACATTTAGGCAATTCCCGAAAAATAGGTTTGAGTGGGATTAAATATGAATTGAACTAGGTGAATTATGCATGACCAAAAAAAAAATGCAAAATGCTGTAGAGTACACTGATTATTTTTTTTCTGAAATCTATTTCTCTAGATTGATGGTTCAGTGAGTAAGAACAAATGTTTTTATTTTTTTCTCCATTTCACAAAAGAAGTTTTATTTCATGCCGCCTCATAGACACTCAGGCGAACTAACATAGCTGTTGATATCCTTCGTTTTAAGAAAATTCAGAAAACTGGAGAGCTGGTAGGATTTTCAACAATTGAAAGAGAAATCATTTCAAATTTCTACTTTTGCCATTCTTCATACTTTTTACCTCCAAGCTGAAATGCAGCAAGCTAAAGACCAAGTTTTTACTCTAATTCTTCAATGGGAGCAATCAGCCTATTATTTAATTCTCCTTACCTTTCCTCCCCATGTCAGCCTCAGGTAGACCAGCTCTCTGTCTCTGGAGAAGGGCAAAATCGACTTGGGGCCTCTCAGAGAGGCCTCTCATTCCTGCAATCCTCAGGTAAAGGCTTTATCGTCTACAGCTGAGCCCCAGCCTTGTTACGTTGTTCTTACCCTTTACAGGTGATTCCCAAAATCTGCGATAGAATTTTAGCATAAATCAATGAGTGAAGAATTTGTGAAAACTAAGTATCCATGATAGGTAATACTTTCTAACAGGACGTTATCTGTCTTTCAGAGTTTACTATCAGTATTAAATTTTCAGATATATGTAAATGCATAGAAAAATATGAAAAGATAATCTACCTAACTGATAATAGGGATTATCTCTGGGAAAGTGAGATTAAGGTTGGAGATTAAAGTGATCTTTAGTTGTTCTATAGTATTTTAATTTTGTATAATTAATTTATAATTTATGATATTTTAATTTTATTCAAAAAAACTAATATGAATTTAATGCACGGCTAACATTTAGAACATTTCAAAAGCATTCTATAGAATATGTTATAAAATAGAGACTCCATTGTTGTAAACTTTGCCGATGCAAAGGTGATTCCCTCTCTTTTGGAAGGGGAATGCTCCTATTGTGATTGATTCTAGTCAGAAACATAACGTTCTGGGTCTACTAACCCAAAAGACTAGATATTGAATTATTGATTTTAAAACTTTGCTCATCAATGGAGGGAGTAAGAGGAGGGTAAAGAACTCTCCATTTCTATGCCCAAGATAGACATCTCTGAACTTGCACACACTTTCAAAACCCTTCTCGGGCAGGGCGCAGTGGCTCAAGCCTGTAATCCTAGCACTTTGGGAGGCTGAGGTGCGCGAATCACGAGGTCAGGAGACTGAGACCATCCTGGCTAACACGGTGAAAGCCCGTCTCTACTAAAAATACAAAAAAATTAGCCAGGCGTGGTGGCGGGTGCTTGTAGTCCCAGCAACTCGGGAGGCTGAGGCAGGAGAATGGCGTGAACCCAGGAAACGGAGTTGCAGTGAGCTGAGATGGGGCCACTGCACTCCAGCCTGGGCGGCAGAGCGAGACTCCGTCTCAAAAACAAACAAGCAAACAAACAAAACAACAACAACAACAAAAAAGAACAAAAACAAAACAAAATAAAACCCTTCTCAATACAGTGCTCCAGATGGCCACTATTAGTCTATATGTGTTGCTTCATAGTACCTGATAAAGTTTTCTCTGGAAGCAATGGTGTCATAATATAACATACACTAAACTTCTGTACTGCATCTTCTTAACTGGGGGGTTATGAGAATAGTTCAGTGAGCTTTCTAATATACACATTCATAAGTTCCTATGTTAGAAAACTGATTTTGTAGAAATAAGGTGGAATCTTAACATGCATGCGTTAAGTACAAAACTTCCAGCTTATTCTGATAGATTGGTTGTGAATTTCAGGGTAGTATAATTAACATTATATATTTATAAATATTGATGGCAGTGTAGGCCTATTACATGTAACTTCAGATGACCTGGGTTGGAGTTCTGATCCTAGAACTTATTAGTCAGAATTCTGACCTTGGGTCATCATAGAGTCACTCCAAGATTTAGGTTCCTCGTTGACAAAATGGGATTACTTACGTTGCCTCTATTTCTCATACTTACCACAATGCAAAAGGATCCCTGGTTTGGCCGTATCTGTTGATGGGACTGTGGAAAAATCACTTCACCTCTGGGTCCTCAGTTTATTCATCTTTGAAAGTTGGATGGTTCAACTAGATCCGTGATTCTCAATCTCTATTCTGAATCGAGCCCTCAGGGGTGAAGTAACCTGGGGAAATGGAATATAACATGTAACAAGGAATAAGATCTCTAGCCCTCTTCCCCCACAGGAGCCACAGTGTAATATGCTTTCATACTGGATATTTATGTGAGGTTCTTTTTCAGCCAAATATATCTTAAAACACCAATCAAGATAATCTCTGAGGTCATATCAGCTCAAAATTCTTTGAATCTAATTCACAAGATTATTGAGTTCAAATTAGATAATGTTTGTTAGTTTGGCTTGTAAAATGAAAAGCTATCAAGCTGAGTGGCCTTGAAAGTTTTATATTATGAGCTAAAATTTCCTGAGCTTCCTAAATGGACTAACCTCTGTACTTTTTTTTATTGTCAGTATTAGCTTAATTCCTCTTGCCCTTGCACCCTTATGCTGCTCATAAATGGACCCACCTTTTCCTGATCACACCCTTTCACCAGTTTCCCTGCTTCCAACCAAATGCAGACATCAGCCAATTTCAACAGAAGTAGAGCACATGTTTGTAGTAACCCCCTTCTCCTTTTCCATCTGGCAGTGCCTAGGAATAGCCATGTTTCAACCTTAGAATATGGATGTTCAAGGAAGATTTCTGAGTTTCCCTATTAACCGTCTTAACCTCTGCTCAAAATTGAATCTATGGCAAGCAGCACTTCCTTGAATAACATAGCTGAGCAAAAAATTTTGTCTTGACAATCAGGTCTCTTCAGAGTCTAGCTCAACTTGCTCTTCTCACACCTTATTCATATACCCATAAATGTGTTACTCCTGAAGGTTCTCAACATGAAAATGCCAAACTTTGAATCTAGCCATTTCACACTAATAATCACACACATGAATTAGTAATTTCACACTAATAGTCACACACATGAAGTTCAACAAGAACTTAATTCATAATGTTCCTAGTTTCACTAGCATGGAAACTCATGAAGAAGTCAGATATATAAGCTTACTATAGATGCAATGCAGTCAATAGAAAGATAAAGGTCTGTGTGGTGTATTATGAAGTATGGGGCATCCTTATCTAATTCATATGCTCCAGGTAGGTATCATGGAAACATATGTTTATTCATGAAAACTAAATAAGACTTAGCCAAATAAAGAGAATTTGGAAGGGTTTTCTCCACTGAGAAAGCAGCATCAACTATAAAGCAGGCAAAACTGCAGTTTGTTATTACTAAAGCATAATATGTGAAGTCTGTACAGAATGACTGAAAACATAGTTGAAGAACAAGAATGTGTCTTGGAAGGAGTTTGTGCTAACATTAAAGCTTTTGGACTTTATTCAGTAAGTTATAAGACAACCATTGATGCGTTTTGAGCAGAGACGTGATCTACTTCCACAAATTCTGCTTAGTTTTACGTATGTCTTGAAATGGTTTGTTTGGGTAAACCTCTGCTTCTAATTTGCTATTTACATTTGCACATCAAAAGAGTTTTTTACGGAAAAGTACATGTAAATTATGTGAGACCAGTGCTGTAAATGTAACTACTCTGAACACATTTTGCAATTACTACTGTGGAATATTTTAAAGCATATATGTTTACATTGAAATCCAGATTCCTAAATGTTAACCTATCTCTGAATGTTTGCAATGATTCCATCTTGGCAAACACATAGCTCATTTATCGAGGCTTACATTTTACTGACACTGGCTTAACAAGGCACTAGAGGCTTTAGTTTACATTTCTCCATAAAATGCTGTTACAATTATGCAGATCTGTTCCTGCGGCTGCCATTGCTCTACCTAATTATTTTTTCCGTACTCATTTGAGTGTTTTGATTTTATTTTCAACATATCATCGGCTTCGAAGTGTTCTGAGGTCCCCTTACACATTTGTGATATTTCTCTAAACTAGATTCTAAAATGTGACAGTTGGCTATCTTTTATGAGGCAGTTTGGAATTTTTGGATTCTCTGCACTTGGAGGTTGAATTGGTAGCATCTTCAGTATCCTGTTGGGTGTATTAGTAGGAAGGAGATGATAAACGTCTAGCCCAGTTCTTCTTGTCCTTCTCCTTTTATGTTCTTTATTTCTCCGGGCCAGCCCCTTTTGCACATACTTTTGAATAATGTAAAACAAGAGTGATCCAAATTATTTGCTCCATTTCATTCCTACATAATGAGTTCTGATATTTTTTTCCTATTTCCATTTAAGGGTATCTCAGCAGAGAAGGAATGTATTTCGGTTCTGATCTTTAACACTGAAAGACCGGCAACACACAGACATCACACTCTTCTAGACAATGTACTTTAATTTAATTTAATTTTTTTTTTGAGATAGTCTCACTCTGTCACCCAGGCTTGAGTGCAGTGGCGCAATCTCAGCTCACTGCAACCTCCACCTCCCAGGTTAAAGTGATTCTCCTGCCTCAGCCTCCAGAGTAGCTGGGATTACAGGTGTGTGCCACGACCCCTGGCTAATTTTTGTATTTTTAGGAGAGATGGGGTTTCACCATGTTGGTCAGGCTCGTCTAGAACGCCTGACCTTGTGATCCACCAGCCTTGGCCTCCCAAAGTGCTGGGATTACAGGTGTGAGTCACCGTGCCTGGCCTAGACCATGTATTTAAAACAGTATCTGAGTAGTAGGAGTAGTAATAATTACAACAATAGTCATGGCTATCAGTGATTGAGAAGTGACTGCTATGACTTACATATAACTTGCATAAACTATCACATTTAACTTTTATAACAATCTTATAAGGCTGTTGTTAATGTTATCACCAATTTGCAGAGGAGAAAACAGTATTTATTCAGACTGAATAAATTTTCCCAGGCAGCTAGTAACTACAAGAGATAGTGTTCATCCCCAATCTCTCTGACTTTAAAACGTGTTGTGTCAGCCCCACCTAATGTCTGCTTTGCAATCCATACCTTCAGGGATTCATTGACTTCATTCAGCAAATGATAATGGATAGCTTACTCTTAATGTGACCACATATTACAAACTGCAAGGATACAAACAGGAAGTAAAACCTGGATTCTGCTCTCAGGAATCATACAGTACAGAATAAAAATAAGTATAATAGGACATAGAAAAAGAAAACACTGAAACAGCACAATGTACAGCATGCGTTATCTAAGTTCCAAGAAGGAGGACATTTCCCAGCTAGATGATGGAAGAGCTCTTAAAAGTATGGTCTCACTAATAATCCAGGAAATACATACTGAAACTATGATAAAAATCCTGCCAGCCGTGGTGACTCTCCCTTGAAATCCCAGCACTTTGGGAGGCCAAGTTGGGTGGATCACTTGAGACCAGATCAAGATCAGCCTAGTCAACATGGTGAAATTCTGTCTCTACTAAAAATATAGAAATTATTCAGGTATGGTGGTGTATGCCTGGAGTTCCAGCTACTCGGAAGTTTGAGGCACAAGAATCACTTGAACCTGGAGGTTGCAGTGAGCAGAGATCGTGCCACTGTCCTCCAACCTGGACGACAGAGTGACAAAAAAAAAGGAAGAAAGAAAGAAGAAAGGAGAAGAGAAAGAAAGAGAGAAAGAAAGAAAGAAAGA